>NC_047082.1:10458867-10604633 GCF_902459465.1 Asterias rubens
AGCACTACACAGTACACCGTTCCCTCCTTGGCAGTTTTTCCCGCGCTACCAAAAGGAAATTTTTTGAGAATTGCAATTTTAATGCGCAGGGAAAAAATTGCGTGGGGGTGCGCTGTGGGGGCTGATGACCACATAGTTCATGAGAATTGTTTCCGTACTGACTTGTCACCAGTTTAGTTTGCAATCAATCAATCAATCAATCAATCAATCAATCAATCAAAGGTCATTTGTGGAGCGCCAAAATCAAGAGTTTGTTCTAAGGCGCCGAGGCACAGTTGAATGGTTAGTAAGCCTGCTGGAACAGGTGAGCTTTAAGGAGTGTCTTGAATGAGGCGAGTGCAATGAATGTAGGCGATCATTCTGGTCCTACTGTTATTAATAAGACCACGGAAGAATTACAATGTTTTGGACACTCTGGTACCCCCACCCCTCCTCATTACAAACACAATTACTCTGTTTAACACAACATCTAAAATGAAACTCAAATAAATTATATTTTTACTTTGTCATTGTTTTATTATCTCTGTAAATCTCTCACAGACAAAATGTTTCCATTCCTAATACTGATACATCTAAAACAATATGTAAATGAGAACAAATCACTGATTACTGAAGAGTGACCCACCATTTTAAAATTAATTGACTCTTATCATCAATGAGTTACCAATGATACAACGCTCAGTGGCTTTTTGTTGGTTTTTTTTATAGTGTGTTTTTCCAAAGCCTGGTCCCAATTCTACAGATTAGCTTATGTAGAGACAACAGTGTCTAACAATTTACTGCCATGCACAAACAGGCAGGGAACCAGTCACAAATTGTACATGAAAATGTTATTTTGGCTGGTAACCTTGTACTGGTAAGCAAGATTGTTTTGGCTTAGCTTCTTTTTGTGCTATAAGCAGTTCTATGAAATTGGGCAATGGGAATACTTGTATCACTCAGCAAAGTGAAAAATCTGCGCTTACAATTCATACAAGCATAAGCATATTTCACAGGCTCGCAGGGAATGTTTTCCTGTGTACTTGTGTCAACTTCAAAACAATCAGCTTGCTTGACTTACAAAGCTAGCCCATAATTTTGGTGCTCAGCTTGTCAGTGAAGAATGGTTGGTGACCCTAAGCGCTGAAGTCTGAGCAGAGCCATGAAACTGGGCCCTGGTTTTATTGAAGTTAGTCCCCCCCTAGTGGTTGGCTAACTTGCTCCAAACACATTTGATGAAATTGAGGCTGGCAGGCACACATAGACTGGTTCCCATCACTTACATTTAGTATCAAATACATTGATCATACTGGGAACCCAACCAAGATGGCTGCAGCCCGAGATATACGAAAACCCTCTCCACAATTCCACACATTTCCATGGTGCAAAACAACATCAATGTCCGATGTCTCACGATAAAAAAAAGCCGAGTAGGATTTGAAACTTTGCATGGTGGGAGTATAATTAGGTTTGATTTGCAGTTGCACCATGTGTAAAATATCTTTTGAAAAGAACCAGTGGTTGACAATTCCTCTTTTGAGTAGTGTTGTCAACCACCAGGGCCCAATTTCATTGCTCTGCTTACCACCAAATTCTGCGCTTACGATCACGATTCCCCGCTTACGTGCAAGCGCCGAATTTCTGCGCTACCCTTGTAAGCTATGTAGTAACATGGAGTACGCTACGCAGAAGCAAAAATGTGCTACTAATCCGTGAAATACGCTTGCCGTAAGCACAGAGTTCCCTGCTTCCGTACGTGCCGATTCTGTGCTTATGGTAAGCAGAACCATGAAATTGGGCCCAGTTATTTTCAGAACTCAGAACCAAGACTACTCAAAAGAGATTTACACATGGTGCTACTGCAAACTTATCTAATAAAAAAATTCTATCGACACATTTTTTGGAATCTATTCATCAGCGTCATCGCCCATCCCTGTTATTTCTTCTTCGTTATCGTCGTCTCCGGCGACCTCGGCGTTAGCCTGTTCCAGTTTCTCAAGCTGCTTGGCCAATTCAATCTCTTCTGTGTCAGTGACAACCTTCGGCTATAAAAACAAAACAAAATTCTTTTTTTTTTAAATAAAACTGCAGAAATACAACACAACAGTTTATATTGTGATACGATCAAGCTAAAGTTAAAGGGTAATGTTAAAAAAAAAATCTGTAAATTTAAATGCCAGAATAAATTTAATTGTATAAAAAAGAGAGAAAAAAAAACCTGACCAACTCAAAAGGACTTTGTGTAAAACTGGTCAGATTTCCGCATAATATTCTCGCTCTGGCATTTTCCTTTGGAAACAATTAGAAATTGTCTTCAAACTCACCGCCATGATGATACTGAAGACACCTCCATTTGCACGGATGGAATTTCTGATTTGCTCAATGGCTTGGTTGAGTTTCTGTAGTCCGTCTGAGCGTTCCAATGTTTGCGTCGTGATGACGTACTGCGGAGGTGCGATCAAGTTGATCTAAAGATGGAAAAATACGTGTGGAAGAATAGGAAATTGGAAGACTTTCGGGGGCACTAGGTGGCAAAAATAGAAGAAGTGTTGCTCCGTGCTCTGACATGACTGACTCATCATATCACTGGCTTGGCAATCCTGCTAGGTGAGAGCAGATGTTCCATAAGCCATTTTGAGATATGGAGGACGCAATACTACATCACTGGGTGCGTTCCTGACAAGAGCTAATCGAACGATCACTCACCCTCTCGTGGTGATGTCATGTACCTCGGGCCAGCCCCAAGTGGCCCATTCCACAAACAGGGCACTGGGAGCTGACATGGGTGAGCCCCTGAAATGACGTCAAAGCTATTCGAATGTACCCGGGGCCAGCCGGGGGCAGACTGGGGTCGACCCAGGGAAGCTTATCAAACGCACCCAGTAAAAGGTTTGGGTAAATTTGTCTATACACCCAAACCAAACAGTGCACTCCTATCATGTCCTAAGTGTTGAAGAGCTTTAAAGCCCCTTATAAGGGGGTTTTCAAGTGATGGAGCAGCATCTGTAGCCAATCATGCCAGACAAATCAAATCAGCCAATCAAATAACAGTAGTAATGGCTTCTTATGCAATGCTCATATCTGTCACTCAGCAGGCTCATCCAGTTATGCTCAAGGCGGTCCAACATTCAGTAATTTTTTTCTGTAAGGTATTGTGGAGCTATGTATCAGGCCGTGTCTGAATTAGCGGCTACAGCTACGGCTACGGCTAGACTTCCGCGTCACCATGCGTTGAGGTATAGGACATCCTTAGCAACACCCTTAGTAACAGCCGTAGCCATAGCCGTAGCCGCCAATTCGGCTTCGGCCTCAGACCTTATTCCTTCACATACATGTAGCACCATGTAATGGTTTACAAGGTGCTGTGGCGCAATATACAGCCAATCAAATCAGGAACACCAGGCTTTTTGATAAGTGCACTGGTTTCTTTTACATGCATTACACAACACACCAAACCTACGGCTTTACATCCCCTCTAAAGGAGACAGCAGTAATGGTGGAGTGTCTTGCATAAGGGCACAAATGTCACGACCTGGAATCCAACCCACACTCTGCTGAACAGAAACACCAGAGCTCGAGTCCAGTGCTCTTATAATTTGTGTTTATTTGTAGAAACTTTGAACAGCGCTTTGTAACTTTTGTAAAAGGCGCTTTATAAATATTATTGATTATTATAATCCGCTTTGCTTGGCCATGACACGCCACCAGCAGTCAAGCAGGCCATGTTTTTTCTACACAATATTGTATAAAAAAATAATTGTGTATTTCTTAAAGTCACCTGGAAATGGTATTTTTTTAAAACAAAGCTTTTGTCACTTATATATGTGTTTTGATGAGTGGAATGTGAATAAACAGTTAACTAAGGTTTTAAAAAAATCAGTTCTTATGTTATTTACAAATTTAAGAGTAGACCCCGACCCGAGAAGGCGCTGTTCGTGACGTCAAATGAGGCAGACTTTGCCTGTAATGCGTAGAGTAAACACAATTGCAAAGTACATGTACGGACCAAGTTGTGAGTTTGTACGTTTCAAAAACGAAATGTACCAACTCACGACTTGGACGTACATGTGCTTTGCGCGTGTGTTTACTATACGCATTGCAGGCAAAGTCTGCCTCGATTGACGTCACAAAAGGGGTAGGCGGAGTCAGCCCCCCAAACAACTTTATATATTTTTTAAACATATAAATCGTGACAAACAATTACTAAAAATATTGTTCTATTGTTCGTAGGCATATACTCTTATGTTTGAAAGAAAAAAAAATCTATTTCCAGGTGACTTTAATAATAATAATTATTTCTTGATATGAATAACACTACGGCCCCTTTTCATACTTCCTGCGAATGTGAATGCGATACGAATGTTGACGTCACAAATTCTCATTGAAAAATTCGCAGCAGTTCAACTCTGCTCAACTCACTTGTGAATTTCGCTGCGAAAGGAGGGTTGTGACGTCAAATTCGCTTTCGCATTCGCATTTCGCAGAAAGTATGAACCGGGCTTAACAGACTAAAAAGACAACAAAGCCCTTGGGAAGCAGAAGACTTACCTTAATGGGCATTTCTTCTGTTGTGAGATCCAAGCCTTTGAACAGGGCTTCTTTCACTGCATCTATACCGTCGTAGCCATAGCATGCTACCTCAATGTCTGTAGGAAGATGTACATTAACAGTCTTAAAAATTTCACATCATACAAATCAAGGCATTGAATTGACAAATGGCACCCACAGCATTATGCTAATGACATTCACGCATGGTACAGACACTATTGCTGGACTCGAGTCGCACTCGAGTCGATTTTATTTTACAAGTGACTTTTGCAACTTTCATTTAAGCCTACGTTCCTTGACATTCTGCATCTTGTCCGGCAGGGCGCCTTGTATGTCGTTGCACGTTAGAATATTCTTTCTCATAGTTTGGGTACTGCGTCTAGTCCGCTGAGCCTCCTATCCGCAAGAAATTATGGTAAATGGATACCTGCGAGGGTAGAGGTTGATATTGTGTCACAAAGCCTTCGTTCAAGCAGCGCCTTGCAACTCACTGTCCCCCGCTGCCGCACCAGTCACCCTTGGGGAGATCGGTCCTTTTCATATGCTGCTCCCAAACTCTGGAACAATCTACCCCTTGAAATTCGTCAGTCTTCTTCATTGACTGTATTTAAATCCTGCTTTAAAACCCACCTGTTTTCCTCACGTTTTTGTGATTAATTTGTTGTTCTTTTCTTTTCTTTCTTTTCTTTTGGTTAGTGCGCCATGAGCGCCAGTCATGGCGGATACCGGCGCCTTATAAATTTTCATTATTATTATTATTATTATGAAAAAACCACTAGCGCCATACGGCAGCTCAGGGCTGTATACTACCCCATGGAGCTGTGGAAAGATTAATGGAACAATATGTGCCCATTGACCAGGGTACTAATGTAGAAGCAAATTGACACGGCTATTGTGAAATGCACTACATTATTATTATGATGTAAAAGATGATCCCGGGTCTTACCTGCTCTGATTTTTACAGCCTGCGGTGTAAGCCTTCTGTGAATATTCTCCATTAACACCTTCAACGTCGCTTCATCAAGATTGCATTCATCGAGCACCGCTGGGTCACTGGAGATTGAGGACAAAGGTTAAAGGTTATCAAGGGCTACCCAAATAAGGGTCGCTGAGTGATCTTGAACAGGGTGGGCATGGTGGAGTTCAAATAATGCACACATTTAGCGTTTACATAGCTGAGGCCTTGAAATCAAGCATCTGAAAGCACACAACTTCATGCAACAAGGGTGTTTTTTCATCCACTAATCTCTCACAACTTTGACAACCAATTGAGTTCAAATTTTCACAGGTTAGTTATTTTGTGCGTAAATTGAGATACACCACGAGAGAAGACTGGTCTTTGACAATTACCAAAGGGTGTCCAGTGTCTTTAAGTTTATTCTAGCACTCACCTAACCGAGGCTTTGAAAGCGTCATATCCTCCGTAGCCAGGTCGCTGGTACTTCCGGTCAAAGTGCCATGCTGTCTTTGTGTACAACTCTTCAAGTAGCTCATCACTCTCATACTTGAGGATTTCTCCGACGTGTCTCAAGATGCTGTTGACCTGCGATACAAATGATAACAAACCACAAAACCATGTGGAATCAATCAGTTAGTGCTACGTGTATCTGTTGTCATAGTATCCACTGCAGGGCAGAATAATGTGGAAGTGTTGTGGCCAAGCGGTTAAGAGCACGGAATTCAAACTCTTGTGTTTCTGATCAGCAGAGTGTTTGTTTGAATCCCCCAGGCGTGACACTTTAGTGTCCTTAAGCATTGCTTTAACCTTCGGATAGGACGTAAAGCCGTTGGTCCCGTGTGTTGTGAAACGTACGTAAAAGAAACCAGTGCACTATACGAAAAGAGAAGGGGTTCGGCTTTATACTATCAACCTGCTTTAGGCTTATAACCAAAAATTGTTATTGCCATTAATTTGATATCCAAACGTTCAAGAGTACATGCTTGCTGAGATTAAAACAAACAAATCTTGACTACTCACTGTTTTGGCTTTTGCGAATTTTTCTTCACATTTGGAGATTTCTTCTGTTGACACTCTTCTTTTGGATAAATCAATATAACCTTGTTGACAAAAACAACAATAATAACAACAACATTAAACACTAACATTTAACACTCATTATTAGCATTTATATATGTTTGTATCAGTTTTGTAGCTAGACCAATTTTAATGGTGGGCTCCAATTCCACTTTAGTAGTCCACCAAGGGGGAGCAGTTCAACAAAATTATTCATGTTTAGGTATTGGGTATTGGGCAATCATTGCTGATTTGCAAACTGGGGGAAATGAGAGTGCTTGGCGAATTTTGTTAGTTCAAACCGGCAGGTACTGATCCTTCACGGAGGCAATAAAGGCGATTGGCTAAATGCCCCCTGGCCATTGCCTTGGTGCCCTTGAAATGCTCCAGTAGAAATTAACAATTTCCTCATAGGGTGCCTATAGACCTTTATCACGCTGTCACCATCTTGGTCATAATCCCTGTTTCCAGCAACAGTAATGAATGCTAAACATTCGTTGCGCATGGCACCAGACTATTATTTTGTCCGGCCTCAGTTTGGTTACAATGAGTTGGAATGGAGTAACATTAAGATGACAACACCGTGATAAAGGTCTATAACAAGGAGAAAATGCCATGGTTTTTTTCATTTGTTAATTTTTTATGCAAGTCGCCAGACACACAAGGCCTGAAGGCCACTTCAAGGTGTGGGCTACAATTATTTTTTGTCCAGAGGCCGTTGCCACCTACTCCTAGGGCTGAAACAGGGTTACCCCTTTTACAGTCCATACGGATGTAGGCTTGGGTATCATCAATTCGAAACCTAGCCGGTAGAGCAGAAAGCAATACCTCCCCAATTTTATGTAGCAAGTGTCACCACCGGGATCCGAACCCTCACTCTGCTGATCCAACACCAGAGCTTGAATCCGGTGCTCTTAACCGCTCAGCCATGACACGCCCTTGCCCTTTCAAAAACAAGGCAAACAGACGAGAACCCACCTTTGTCCTTATCCACACGAATGACCACCACGCATTCGTTCCTACCGACACGGATCAGCTTGTTGATCGAGCGGATACGCCTCCTGGACAACTCACTCAAAAGGATCATGCCCTCAATGTTGTTATACTCCAGTAGGTGAACGTAGGCTCCCATCTCCGCAATTGATCGGACATTGACCATCACGACTTCCTCAGCCTCGGGAAAGTGCTGCTCGTAGAATCGACACGACAACGGCATGACTGTAGTTGTGCTTCTTTGTCTTTTTCTGAAATGATTTCACAAACAAATTTTGGTTATACATACATTGTTGTGTTTATATAATTAAAAAAAATTAAAAAGGAAGGGAAAGAAACCATATTTTCATAATTGATAATTAATAAAAAATAATATAATAATAACGGCCTGCCTCTCACCCTTAGATCACAACCTGACATTTCTTCAATCAAATCTAATCTCAAACTTACCTCTTCAGTCAAGCCACCATTAATTTGTCCCTTGGTCATATTTTAGCGTGAGTACCAGCCTATTGAACTGACGAACTGCCGAGCCGCGGACTAAACCATTCAGTAAAAGGGGTGTTACAAGGCTGTGCTGCAGTGCGTGCAAGCTATGCATGACTGGCGGGTATTGTAAATGGACAGCGCCCACGCACTGCCCTGTATGCAACACCCCTTTCACAGAATGGTTTAGTTCGACTCGGCCGCAGCTCGGCAGTACGTCGATGTAGGTGCCTGTGTGTACAGTGCTTCATGACCAAAAATATAAAGCGTTGAGCATTGAGGAGTCAAAAGACGTGCGAAGCGGCAGAAAAACAACAATGAAGTCGGGCAGAAAATGGCATTGTTTGAAAATGTTTATTAATTTCACTCAACAAAAAGGCAATGCAACCATTATGAATGTATATTGAGTGTGTGTGGAAAGTTTTGGTTGTTTAGTACAAAGGAAACTTCAGTTATTGGTGGCTAATGGTCGTAAAACTTTCATAGCGTTAAGGATGCCCAAAATATTAGACCCCTATTAAATATAAGGCTCCCCTGCTCACACTAGGGGAGCCTTTTATTTCATAAAATTATATATAGTTTTTAAATTCTAGAAGGGAATTTTCACTCATTTTTACAAAAAGGGATATCTCATCGAGGTAAATAAGATACTATTATTTCATAACAAATGAAAAAGTGGTGGCGCCATAAGCAAACTTTTCCCTAAAAATGAGTGAAAAAGTGGTCTTCAATCATCATCATGCGACCATTGAACACAATCCCATTCATTCCATTTTGACAAGATTCAAGACATCTGCGGTCGCGGACAGTTCTTATCTAATCTCTAACTAACTTCATCGACTTAATTTAAAGGCAGTGGACACTATTTGTACGTAATTACTCAAAATATTTATTAGCATAAAACCTTTCTTGGTGACGTGTAATGGGGAGAGGTTGATGGTATAAAACATTGTAAAAGACAGCTCCCTCTGAAGTGCCATAGTTTTCGGGAAAAAAGTAATTTTCCACGAATTTGATTTCGAGAGCTCAGATTCCAGAATCAGATTTAGAACTTGAGGTCTCGAAATCAACCATCTAAACGCACACAACTTCGTGCGACAAGGGTGTTTTTTTCTTTCATTATTATCTCGCAAGTTCGATGACCAATTGAGCTCAAATTTTCACAGGTTTGTTATTTTATGCATATGTTGAGATACACCAACTGTGAAGGCTAGTCTTTGACAATTACCAATACTCAATAGTGTCCACTGCCTTTATTTTATTTAAAATACAAATTTTATCTAGTAAAATATCGAATTCAAAATGAAGACAAACTAACTCCAAGGCAATTACCAATAAAGTTACACATCTCACCTTTAAAATAAATCTCCTGGATGGCTCAAAAACTAGAGAATCTGTGATGGAACTGAGGCATGGGAGATATAAAAGTGATATTTCTCTGCCGACAATTTCCACCCCATACGAAGTCTGATGCAACCCGTGCAATATGCTTTCCGTAAAATTAACGCTACACATGGTTGGTCATGTCCCCCAATTCTAAAAGAGATAATGTATGCTGTCTTAAGAGGGGATCAGACTAGATTGTTCACGTTCGAGTCGATGGGGGCGCCCTTTCAAATATGTGGCTCACTCTGCCTGCAAAGCCATTTTTTTTACTCAAAGTTTTTTTTACGACCGTCACTTACTAACAACCCGGAAACAGCAAAAAGTACCCCCCCCCCCAATAAAAAAAAAGGGGAACATAGTCTGAAAGCCAACCCAGATGATCAAAAAGCAAGATATTTCACTTTTGGTAAAAGTCAAGTATAAACGGTAAATCAACTTGCAAAGGGGGAATTCACACTATGCTTATGGTGTCAGGACCCTGGCGTACCTTTCTCGAACACTTCGTACCCTAGTAGTTTTAGTTCAGTGTGTGCTGAATTGAGCCGTTCGTGAATTTTGTTTTTTCCCGAAAAAAATAGAAAGAAAAGAAAAGGGCGATGGGGGAAACTCTTTTAAGAGTTTACAATCAATAAAAAAAAAACTTGCGTGTACCACCATATTATGTATAAAATCTCTAGTGTTGGCTCTGAGGTGGTTTGGTACGTCACAGAGCAATATCCAAACAGTACGGTACCCACTTGAACTAGATCAGATTGGACTAGGAATGTCGAATTTCTTACTTTTCACTCCACTCTCTAAACTTTGCATGTTCAACTATTATTTTCTGTTCTTTCTTTTTACAAGTTTCAAAGCTTTGACCTTTTTTTCTAGACGCAGCTTCGAACTCTTTTTGCAACTGATGTTAATACAGATTAGCCTTTATCCACAAAACAGAAAAAGGGGTTAGATAATTTATTTTTTAGTCCTGGAAGACTCAGCGGCAAGATATGGCAATGTATTGGTAACCACTAGTTATGGAACATAAACGGCACCATTTAAGTTGGTATTTGTCAAAGACAAGTCTTCTTACTTGGTGTATCTCAACATATGCATAAAATAACAAACCTTTGAAAATTTGAGCTCAATTGGTCGTCAAAGTTGCGAGATGAACTATGAAAGAAAAAACACCCTTGTCACACGAAGTTGTGTGCTTTCAGATGCTCGACTTCGAGACGTCAAATTCTAATTCTGAGGTCTCGTAATCAAATTTGTGGAAAATCACTTCTTTCTCGAAAACTACATCACTTCAGAGGGAGCCGTTTCTCACACTGTTTTATACTGTCAACCTCACCCCATTACCCGTTACCAATACGGTTTTATGCTAATAATATTTTGAGTATTCTTACCAAAATTGTCCACTGCCTTTAAAGACAGTGGACACTATTGGTAATTTGTCAAAGACCAGTCTTCTCACTTGGTGTAGCTCAACATACATAAAATAACCAACCTGTGAAAATTTGATCTCAATCGGTCGTCGAAGCTGCGAGATAATAATAAAAGAAAAAACACCCTTGTCACACGAAGTTGTGTGCTTTTAGATGCTTGATTTCGAGACCTCAAATTCTAAACTTGAGGTCTCGAAATCAAATTCGTGGAAAATTACTTCTTTCTCGAGAACTAAGTCACTTCAGAGGGAGCCGTTTCTCACAATGTTTTATACCATCAACCTCTCCCCATTACTCGTTACCAAGTAAGGTTTAATGATAATATAATAATTATTTTGAGTCATTACCAATAGTGTCCACATGCCTTTAAAATGCTATGACGAATTTAAAGTTTGCAAAGTTGACTCTTGAATTAGCAGTCAAATTTAATTATTCCCCATCACAAAGGAATTTTGCGCTTCGCTTACCACGCAGGCAATTTAGTTAGCTCCGTTTCTTCAGCAGAAGTTCGGATGAAGGGACCTTATGGTGAATTGCACACTTTCAAGTAAAAACACTTCATTGCTAGGCAACAGCAGCGGACAAACAACGCAAGCCGTGTCCAGAGTTGGTTAAATTTGCCCTTGAAGTAGGCCTATTATTCCCTTCTACCACACAACAAGTTGCTTCGTTTCTCCAGCAGATTGTATACTGAGTTAACTAGGAATCATGCTAGTTTTCTAATTAAATCAAATTCATGGTTAAAAGCACACTATAAGACAAAAACAAATTCGTTTCTAGGCAACAGCAGCGGGTAAACAACGTCACAATTATCCTGTTAATTTTCAGGTCAAAAGGCCGAGACTTCACTTGTTGGGTAATAGATCCGTTTATATCATCATCAGAGAGTGGTGGTTGCAGTATTGCAGTATTAACTCCATAATAAGATTTGAGGCATTGCATGGTGAGGTATAATAATTATATCAATTGTATCTACTTGCCAGGTAGAGTTTGTTCTCTTGTTTGATTCTACTGCCGCGGAGTAGATAATCGGAGGTTCGGGAGACTTCTCAGTTCTGAAAAGAACTGTCCTACTTTTTAACTATTACCAGGGCGGATGGTATAGAAAATAGACTGTACTACTACTCTAGCTTACAGGATCGTAATTAACTGTACTGCCGCAGAGTCAGTTCTTAAATTGGTTTCAACGTTTCGACTAGCTTTCTCTAGTCATCGTCAGGAGACTGACTCCGTTGAACAATTTCTTCGTGCTTTGCATTGTGTCCGTCTTGGTTATTCCTGATGAAGCTGTGTGTTTTCCTGGATGGTTGACATTGCAAGATTTCTGCCACAGAAAGATAAAGCGTTCCGGACTTGTCAATTTTCGAAAGTAGAATAAGCTGTGATCAATGTACATTTGAACGTTTTCTTTCATCCATTAGCGAATGTTCGATGTTTAATCACTGACGCGGCCAATGATACTTTTACAAAACACCATACAAAGCAGTTTTGTTCTCGCGTATGAACCAAGACAAGTGACTTATCTGAGTGACGCTACGAACAGAAAATGCCACTAAATGTTATAGGCCTACATTTCTAGAACACGAACAACTTTCACTACCAAAACAATAACATAATATTGGAATAAAAATGCCACTGTCTAGTTTTAGCGAGATTATTGTTGCTGTGATTCTGGTGGTCAGCATCTTACGGGCACTCCAAGCAGCGTGTCCTCCCGGCTGGTTGAATCGGCAAGACTCCTGCTACATCTTACTGCCTCAGAAGATGAATTGGTTCGATGCTAAGAAGGCTTGTGACCGGCCCGGAGTTAGTCTTGTTTTCCCGAACTCGATTGAAGAACACATCTATTTATGGGAAGAAATGAGTACATGGATGAAAGAATTAGGCGCCAACAGTTCAGACGATCTGCAGCTGTGGATCAATTGCTACAGAACTGATGAAGAGCCTTACATATGCTCGGGCTATGAGGGAACTTCGAGTTTCAGAAATTGGGACAGCACCGAACCAACCAATGATCCCATCGAGGACTGCGTCAGAATGGCAGGCAATTATGAAAGCAACTGGGGAAATAAGGTGTGCCATGTCAAGTATTTTTGCCGCTTGTGAAATGTCGGGTTTTGCGTACGATTGCCGTCAGCCAAGCCGCCGTTACATTCACGTACCACAACAGTGTCTGCTCAACCATCAGATCAAGAGCTATCCGGTCAAGGAGTCCATTGGATGTGGTCTTGCGTGCTGGGCGGAGCCTCTTTGCCGCTCCTTCAATCTCTTGAAGCAAGTTAAAAACATGACGAGCTGTCAGCTCAACCATGCCAGTCGCATGGAGGCAGACGCCTCTGATATCAACGAGGAGAACTGTTACTTCTATGAACCGTAAGATGTTTAGATCATCGCGACGCATCACGTCTTGAAACTGTTTCAATCCTTACTAAAGGAGAACTGTTACTTCTATGAGCCGTAAGATGTTCAGATCGTTGCGACGCATCACGTCTTGAAACTGTTTCAATCCTGACTCGAGGAGAACTGTTACTTCTATGAGCCGTAAGATGTTCAAATCACTGCGATGCATCACGTCTTGAAACTGTTTTAATCCTGACTCCAGGCGTACTTGAAACTGTGATACTTACTGACAAGTCATTTTCTAGACATTTCATACAAGATTTGAAATACATCTTCTTCTTTTTTTACTGTTCTCATGACGTTGAACCTCTACGGTTCGAACCAGTAAGACAGAATTGTTGAGTGTTTTGATTCAGTTCTAGATCGATGTAAAAATGTGTAGATGAATTGAGAGATATTGCAACTTTAATAACCTTTTTTTATGAATGACTGATGAGTTCATGATCAACCAACATTTTACTTTGCACAAACATACTTCATCAAACCTGTGCATATCCTTATCAAATTCAAGATCTTCGGTCTTACTGGACCAAAAGACAGCTAAAAAATCAACCAATCCCATTGACGGGTTTTGTTTTGAAGCACGTACATTGTTTATTGATCCTCAACAAATTAAAATCATTTTAAAGGCAGTGGACACTATTGGTAATTACTCAAAATAATTATCATCATAAAACCTCATTTGGTAACAAGTATTGGGGAGAGGTTGATAGTATAAAACATTGTGAGAAACGGCTCCCTCTGAAGTGACGTATTTTTCGAGAAATAAGTAATTTTCCAATCATTTGATTTCGAGACCTCAGATTTAGAATTTGAGGGCTCGAAATCAAGCATCTGAAAGCATACAACTTCATGTGACCATGGTGCGACATAGGTGTTTTAGTCTGTCATTAATATCTCGCAACTTCGACGACCTATTGAGCTCACATTTTCACAGGCTTGTTATATTATGCAAATGTTGAGATACACAAAGAGAGATGGCTGGTCTTTGACAATTACCAATAGTGTCCATTGTCTTTAAAGGAACACGTTGCCTTGGACCGGTCGAGTTGGTCTTTGAAAAGCGTTTGAAACCGCTTGTTGTGACATGCATATGGTTAGAAAGATGTTTTAAAAGTAGAATACAATGATCCACACAAATATGCCTCGAAATTGCACGGTTTTCCTTTTACCTCGTCGACAAGCTCGGTCGGCCATTTATGGGAGTCAAATTTTTGACTCCCATAAATGGCCGACCGTGTAATAGTTCGCAAAGTAAAACGAAAACCACGCAATTTCGAGGCAAATCTGTGTAGATCAATGTATTCTACTTTTACAACATCTTTCTAACCATACGCATTTTATAAACAACGGTTACAAACGCTTTTCAAAGACCAACTCGACCGGTCCAAGGCAACGTGTTCCTTTAAGCTCAAAACCATTAGTCTTTATCGTTTCCAACATTTCGTTTGCAAGAATTAAAGCTAAATTAACAGTAATTGCAGAACTATTTCATTGTAGGCGTAGCTTGGTCTTTCGGGAACCGTCAGACGCGGTATCAATGATGTCAATCATTGAGAGTGTTTTTTGTCAGAAATAACAACACAATGGATATCTCTGCCAAGCATCCATCAAACTGTGTTTAGATGCTGAGCCATCGATACCATCAGGTAAGATTGTGTTGCTTATCCAGCCTTGACTATCATAATGGAGTGATGTCTTCCAAATTTGAAACTGATTAAAGGCAAAGAGCGGCGATCTGTGCATGTAAGATACATGACAATAATTACTTGCTCTTTGATACAATTAGAAAAGTCATCGTCAACGAATGAACACCCAAGAGAGGGCGTTATTTGTAGATTTTAAGAGCCATATATACATGCCTTTCTGAGTATATACTTTTTAAAACTTAAAAGTATTCTCAACTATTCCGAGAAGTTTACCATTTTGTTCACAAGTTCCAAAGCCTTTCTTAGAGTAGGTTTGAGCTCAAAGTCTTGTTGAAAATGAAGTCCAAAAATATTGGCCTGACCCAAAAGAATATGGGTTAGATATTTTCCTTCTATAAAGTTCAGTGATGTGGCTTTGTAACCGCGTCACTCGTGATGCCTAGAAGACTTAGTGGTACAATAGCATTGGCATAGAGGAAAGACATTGGTAACCAGTAGTTATGAAACGGGAACTGCTCCATTTAAAGGCAGTGGACACATTGGTGATTACTCAAAATAATTATCAGCATAAAACCTCACTTGGTAACCAGTAATGGGGAGAGTTTGATAGTATAAAACATATGAGAAACGGCTCCCTCTGAAGTGACGCAGCTTTCGAGAAAGAAGTAATGTTCCACGAGTTTTGATTTTAGAACTCAGACTTAGAATTTGAGGTCTCGAAATCAAGCTCCTGAAAGCACACAACTTCGTATTTCTTTCATAGTGTTCTCACAATTCCGACGACCAATCGAGCTCAAATTTTCACAGGTTTGTTATTTCATGCATATGCTGAGATACACCAAGTGAGAAAACTGGTCTTTGACAATTACCAACAGTGTCCACTGTCTTTAAGTAATGTTTTGCTGACTTTAAACTATAGCTGGCTTTGAATTATAAGTTTTGGCTCTATTTGGTTTTTACTTTGTTTTGGTCTCGGTTGATTGTTTTCTGTGTTTTTGGTTTTACTATAAATAGTTGCGAGTTTTAAGGCAAGACTTTAAAGCCATACTGAACGTGCACAGCGATATGGCTTTGTGAACTTACTCAAGGACATAGCTCTTTGAGTTTAAAACACTGTGTTTTGGTCTCGGTTTAGTTCTTACTGTGTTTTGGTCTTATTTTACCCATCAAGTAAAAAAATATAATTAACTACTATTTTGTCAATGATAAGGGCACAATTTTGTGAATCATTTAGCAGCACTACGCTTTCATAACACATCATCTTCATTATTTCAAAGGCACTGAACACCTTTGGTATTTGTCAAAGACCAATATTCTCACTTGGTGTAACCCAACATTGTTTTTCTAATACTACTGGGTTTGCTGTTGGTCATTTCTGTAAGTTGTCAATGTTGCTTGTCCGGGGAACAAACAAAATTCCGATCACTCCCCAGCAAATTTGCATTTCATCTTGAAGTCGTCTTTAGAATAACCCGCCGTTTCGGACACGCCCAACAGGAGTAGGTGAATAATTTTCCATCTACTGCAAATAGCTGTGGGACGTCCAAGTATTGTTCGTGCATATTGTTTAAAATATTGCTTTAAAGGAACACGTTGCCTTGGATCGGACGAATATTGGTCTTTAAAAAGCGTTTGAAACCATTTGTTAAGAAATGCATATGGTTAGAAAGATGTTTTAAAAGTAGAATATAATGATCTACACAAATATCACTCAGAACTGCACGGTTTCCCTTTTACGTCTCGAACTAACACGACTCTCAGAAATGGCCGACCGTGTTAGTCGACGAACCACGCATTTCGAGGCATATTTGTGTAGATCATTGTTTACTATTTTTACAACATCTTTCTACCCATAGGCATTTTATAACAAATGGTTACAGAAAGCTTTTCAACTCGACCGATTCAAGGCAACGTGTTCCTTTAAGTTGTCAGGTCTCCCCCTTGCAAAAGTGAATGTCGAACCCAAAATTAATTTTGGGAAACCCCTGATGTGGCCCATCGCATTCTGATTTGTTGTTGTATTTGTGTAGATCATTGTTTACTACTTTTACAAAATCTTTCTACCCATATGCATTTTATGACAAATGGTTACAGAACGCTTTCCAAGGACTAACTCGACCGATCCAAGGCAACGTGTTGCTTTAAGTTGTCAGGTTTCCCCCTTGCAAAAGTGAATGTCGAACCCAAAATTAATTTTGGGAAACCCCTGATGTGGCCCATCACATTCCGATTTGTTGTTGTTTGTTCATTGATCTTGATACAATCCAAGCATGAATTTAAAGGTTAAAGTAAACACAATCTTCCATTCTGTGTGAAAATTATTTAGGTTGGCCCATTTTTCCTCGTTTGCAAATAATGAGTGACATTGGACATGTTCTGGCACAGCTCGTACAAAATGTGGTAAAGGCACTGCACACTATTTACTCAAAATAATTATTAGCATAAAACCTTACATGGTAATGAGTAATGGGGAGAGGTTGATAGTTTTATTATATATAAAACATTGTGAGAAACGGCTCCCTCAGAAGTGACGTAGTTTTCGAGAAAGAAGTAATTTTCCACGAATTTGATTTTGAGACCTCAAAATTAGATTGTGAAGTCTCGAAATCAAGCATCTGAAAGCATACAACTTCGTTTGACAAGGGTGTTTTTTTCTGTCCTTATTATCTCGCACCTTCAACGACCAATTGAGCTCTAATTTTCACAGGTTTGTTAATTTATGCATATGTTGAGATACACCAAGTGAGAAGCCTGGTTTTTGACAATGACCAATAGTGTCCAGTGTCTTTAAGGCATTCATATTTCGCCATTATTTTGTTGGAATTTCCCCGATTACAAAAAGTATAAATATACCTTTTCATTAAAAACTAGCCTTCAAGGTCGTCAAAAGATGACGAAATTATTTTGTTGATACTTCCCCGTTCTCTTGTGTACGACCCGCAACAAAAGACTTAAACAAACAACAAAGCACATAAAAGCAAAACCTGAGGTAAAAACGCACTATTATTAAAAACTGATCCGAAGTGTTGCTACAATAAATTGTAACTATTGGCTGAGATGCGGCACTTCGCTTTTGACCATCTTTACCATTTTTCTTTCGAAGTTTGACCACCGAAGTTAGTTTCGAGTACTCGCTATTAAGTGGTAAGTCTCTCTAGACACTACTTTTTGTTTTATATTGTTTTGTCATAATGTGTATATTCTTTGCTACTTTGTCCATGCTTCTTGATTGAACAAACTTTGACTTTTTGATGAATGAAAGAAGGACATCATAATGCATTGTTTATTTTTAGTAATACTCACCAATACTGGGACTCACGCTTACAAGCTTTGCTTCTTAAAGGCAGTGAACACTATTGGTAATTGTCAAAGTCTAGCCTTTACAGTTGGTGTATCTCAACATATGCATAAAATAACAAACCTGTGAAAATTTGAGCTCAATCGGTCATCAAACTTGCGAGATAATAATGAAAGGAAAAAACACCCTTGTCACACGAAGTTGTGTGCGTTTATAGACGGTTGATTTCGAGACCTCAAGTTCTAAATCTGAGGTCTCGAAATCAAATTCGTGGAAAATTACTTCTTTCTCAAAAACTACGTCACTTCAGAGGGAGCCGTTTCTCACGATGTTTTATACCATCAACCTCTCCCCATTACTCGTCACCAAGAAAGGTTTTATGTTAATAATTATTTCGAGTCATTAACAATAGTGTCCACTGCCTTTAATGAGCTCCCCTAGCAAAATCGTAAAAGTGTATTAATTTCCTCCCGGTTTAACTCTATTATTTGGAGCATGTGGGATATTATTGGGCCCCCCAAAAAGAAGAAGAAACGAAATAAGCGCCAATAGCAGGATGAATAGAAGTCGATGAAGTAAGTTTAGTTTTATGGGAGGAGAGAATGTCAAAGGTTGGGGGAGTTTGGGATTGGGACTTGAATCAAGTCTACGAGTACATTGGTGCGCGGCAGTTCAAACTGTTTTAATCTGATCGACAAAAGGTCTGAAACTGAAATTTAGTATAACTAATGGTTTAAACAATATTTTATTATAAATAGCTGCTGGCTTCAAAACTTTGCTAAAGACTGCAATCAGCGACGAGTAGCTTTGTGAACCTGCTCATCAAACAACTCTTTGGACTTCAAACACCGAAAATAGCTGCAGTGAGTTCAGTTTCGAGCGATCAAGCATCGTGGTAAGCATTTCATCTGTCCATTTTTTCTTTGAAGTTTTACAAATTGAGTTTTGTTTTGATTTTAACTGCTGCAATTTTGAATGGAGAGGTTCGCTTGATGGAAATAAACTTTAAATTGGGGTTGAACAGAGACTAGTTTACCAGGGCGGGACTTGAACCCTCGACATGTAACGTGCCGGTGCTCTACCAACCGACTTCTTCAATTATTGTTTATGGCCACAAACCTTTTTCATAGTATATGCTGCACCTTTTTGTTTAATAGTCTTAGCATATTCGCCAGGCTAGTTTTTTTTTTTTTACTTTTTTTTTTTACAATGTTTTAAGTTGCTGTTGCAAACTCATTTGTTTTAAGCTCCTTTTTTGTAATCTGCTTATTTGTAATTAATTGTTTCTTTCTGTCATTGTATATGTATTGTTCTCTTAATGCGTTTAGAGGCTCTTTGCGTTTGGCTCTTTACAAATGTCTTATTATTATTAGTAACCCTATGTTGGCAGTCTCCTTATGTTTTCAATATCTTTCGGGTGGGTTGCCAATGGGGGACCTTGGAACGCTAGGCGGCTGCATACCAACCAGGTACATTTCCATTGTTTACGTAGTTCTGAGCCACGAACAACGGATTTTACCTGGTGAGTCTGCTGCCACCAAGCGTCCCAAAGGCTCCCATTGGATGCCAATGCAATATAGGTAGCTATAGGGATCACACCCAAGTTTACTACGACATCAAGACGCAGGGAAAGATGTAGGAGGGATCACCCTCAGATGTATCGACCCCGGATCACAGCGTGTTCTTGCCGATCTGCGCCTTGAACACCCAGCAGGGTGGATATGTGCGCATTACAAGTCTTATTATTATTATTATTATTATTATTATTATTATTATTATTATTATTATTATTATTATTATTATTATTATTATTATTATTATTATTATTATTATTATTATTATTATTATTATTATTATTATTATTATTATTATTATTATTATTATTATTATTATTATTATTATTATTATTATTATTATTATTATTATTATTATTATTAGCACCAGACTCAAGATCTTGTGTTTCTGGGGTTCGGGTCCCGGTCGTGACACTCGTGTTCTTTAAACAAAACCGTTGGTCCCGTGTGTTTTGTAACACACGTAGAATGAACCCAGCGCACTTATTGACAATATAAGGGGTTCGCACTGGTGTTCGTGGTCTGATCAGCATCATTGTGCCGTTAGCACCTTACAAACCAACGTGGTGCTATACGCTATACAAGGAGTATATCTCATACATTTTTAAAAGCGCAGCTCCACACCTTATATGCAAATTACTGAGTGCTTTTACACGCCCTGGAGGTGTGATAAAGCACGATAAGAACCTAGTATAATTATTACATTTTTATATTAAACGGCTGAAATATGTTTTACCAACAGCAGTGCATCGACAGGAATCCCGGACACTAAGCTAAAGAAGACGGACTACAGAGGGACTACCGTAAAGATGGCAGACTCCGCTCAAGACGCAGGGAAAGAAGTTGAACTGGAGATTGTAGAGACCCAAGACGATGATGAGAAGACGAAAGAAGCGGCCACCCAGACTGACATGAAAAAGGCCCCAAGGATAAGCGCAGATGATGTGCGGAAGACTGTCGGTTGCTGCCGACGAATCTTCAAGTGGATCAGGAAGCTGTTTACTGATGACGACGAAGACGGTTGTTTCAGTGTCTGTTGCTGTTGTGGGGACGATGAGTGAAGAATAAATGACGGAGATAAAGAGCGAAACGCAAATCTACGTAATAATAACAATAACTATAGCTCTTACATAGCGTATTTTTACAATAACTTAATCACTAGTGCCCTGGTTATTGGACTAATAATAGTCCTGTTATACCTCAGCTCACTGGGGGGGGGGGGGGGGTATGCTGCCGTGGCGCCCAAAGGCGATTTCAACCTCTATCCTGGCAGTTACCCAAGCCTGGGCGAAGAGATTCAATATTGTAGATAAGCATCTTGCTCAATGACCGGGATTCGAACCCACACTCCGATGACTTAACCACAACCACAAGAACTTGAATTCGGTGATCTAAAGGGCCCAATTTCATAGCGCTGCTAAGCACAACAATTTGCTTAATATGACATTTCTTCCTTGATAAAAACAGGAATGCCATCCAAATTTTCAGTCGTTGCATGTTGCTTCTTACTGGTATTCAGCTGTTGTTTGCTAGTCCTGAAAATCACGTGAAAATTTGGTTGGCATTCATGAAATGTCATGCTAAGCAAATTTTTGTGCTTAGCAGCGCTATGAAATAATGGCCCAGGTGGGGGTAGTATCATGAGTAAAGAGTTTATATAAGCACAGTCCAAAGTAAAACAAGTATATTTACAATCATTATGTGTAAATTGAAAACAATATGAAGCATACGGTAAAGGAACATAACAGACTTGGTTTTGCTAGCAATACAGATGCTGGCAGTGTAAGCACTTTATGTAATCCACCTAAACTGACAAACATGTAGAAGTTTGAGATCGATCGGCCATCTGGGTCACGAGAGAATAGTGAAAAACCGATTACAAACTTTGCATTGCATCGATGCCAAAACAAAAATGAATAAAAACTGAGCGATAAACTCCAAACGCAACACTAGAACATTTATTTATCATCAAATATGAAATTTCAGACAGAAATATTTCAAGGGATGTTTTCTAGTACATCATCATTAGACCGTGTAAGTTTTATGTAAATCTGTGATCTTCACGATTTTTGTTTCTTACCAATTCTGTAACGCTTCTTGAAGTTTACAGATTTGCATATGATATAAAACCTTAGATGTACCTGATCTTTGAAGCGATCGGTGCTAGGTAAACGGTAGGGATTTAAAGTTCAGATACACTGTAAAAAAAAAACACCGTAAAACTTACGGTGCTTTACCTGGCAGCTAGGGTGCCAGGTCAAGGACCGTAAATTTTACGGATTTTTTTCTAAAGTAGAGCGAAGGTGTGTTTAAAGCGATTGGACACTTTCTGAACATAATTTTTTTTTTAAAGTTCACAGAGTTACTAATACCTTACAGGGTTTACAGAAGGTAATGGTGGAAGACTTCCCTTGACACATTATTCCATGAAATGCTTAACTTTTTGAGAAAACATTAAAACAATTATCAATTCTCGATATCGAGAATAACGGATTTATTTAACACACATGTCATGACACGGCGAAACGTGCGGAAACAAGGGTGGGTTTTCCCGTTATTTTCTCCCGACTCCGATGACTGATTGAGCCTAAATTTTCACAGGTTTGTTATATATTATATAAGTTGTGATACACGAAGTGTGGGCCTTTGGACAAAACTGTTTACCGATGTTGTGCGAATGCTTTAAAGCATTATTCACATGACAGCAGATTAACATGGGTCCCTAGCTTAATTTTCAGATGTGAAGTTTTGCACTTCGTATATCGACACGACAAGTTTTCTAACTTGGTGTATCTCAACATATGCATAAAACAACAAATCTGTGAAAATTTGGTCTCAATTAGTCATCAAAGTTGCGAGAGAATAACGAATCAAAAACACCATTGTTGCACAAAATTCGGTGTTCTTTCAGATGCTCATATAAAAAAGCTTCAGTTATATAGTTGAAGCCTTTTATTATTTGAGTGAGAAAATACCCCCTTCTTAAAAACTGTTACTTTAGAGGGAGCTGTTTAGCTCATTGGCTCTCCATTGATCGTTACCAAGTATAGGCTAAGTTTGTTATGCTAACAATTATTTTGAGTAACTACCAAAAGTGTGCATGAATTTAGAAAAAACACCCTTGTCACACGAAGTTGTGTGCTTTCCGATGCTTGATGTCGAGACCTCAAATTCTAAATCTGAGGTCTCGAAATCAAATTCGTTGAAAAAGACTTCTTTCTTGAAAACTATGTCACTTCAGAGAGAGCCGTTTCTCACAATGTTTAATACTATCAACCTCTCCCCATTACTCCTTACCAAGTGAGGTTTTATGCCAATAATTATTTTGAGTAATTACCAATAGTGTCCACTGCCTTTAACACATTTTGTACGAGCTGTGTCCAAGGTCACTAATTATTTGTAAACGAGGAAAAATGGTAAAAAGAATGTACGAGTGTATTTACTTTAACCTTTCACTGGAATTGTATAAATACTCAGCTCAATGGTTGAGCAACAACGCGGAAAGTGGTGGGCCACATCAGGGGTTTCCCTAAAATAATTTTGGTTACGACATTCAGTTACTTTTACAAGGGGTGGGGGGGGGGGGGGGACTTGACATCTTTAACTTCAAATCTGTTCATTTGCCTCTTGCAAAACCAATGACCAGTTGAACCCCAATTTTCACATTTTGTCGAACGAGCCTGTAAATCGGCATCCTTTTGTTCAGGGGTTTGAAGAAGTACACTGTATGTTACAATGGTACAGTGTGGGAACGAAATACGATAATGCTTCGAATGACGTCACCCACATCGCAGGCTTCTGAGGATTTTTAGATCACTATTTGGCGCCGTAATTGTTTCTTTTCGGGATTCGGTGCCGGATTTTCGACAAGCAACAGCAAGTAATGGATTTTTTGTATTTTATTTCATACCTTCATACAAAAATTGCGTGGTCCAAAAGTGGGGGCTACGGTTTTGAACAATTCTAGCGATCATCCCATGGTCTGTAAGGCTACCGTAGAGGCTTCTAACCACAGAGGTTATTCTTGCCATTAATAATAACTGTGATTCCCAATGGTTTACCTCCCTTTTAAGTGTTAAAACTTGTCTTCAAGTAATGGACCCTTTTTATAAAACATGCTAATTACATTCACACATGCGTAGGGATCCTGTTGTTTGACAAAGGCCATGGAGTTGTGCACTCCTAAGCAGACGCACAGTCGCGTCTGCGTCACGCACCCATTACCCGTGTACAAAACAGCACGATTTTCCCTCATTAATTTTGCCAACCAATTAAGTGCGCACGCGCTTTGTGCAACTTACATTATGTCATGAAAAGGGTCCATTCATTTCGAAATTTTTACTTTCGTTGGTTTTCCCCTGATTACCAAACGTATATTCATTTGTTAAAACATAGCCTTGAAGGAATTCGACAAAGCTGACGAATTTGTTTTGTTGCAACTTACATTATGTCATGAAAAGGGTCCATTCATTTCGAAATTTTTACTTTCGTTGGTTTTCCCCTGATTACCAAACGTATATTCATTTGTTAAAACATAGCCTTGAAGGAATTCGACAAAGCTGACGAATTTGTTTTGTTGATACTTCCCTGTCCATTGCATGGTGCACAACCCGTAAACAAAAGAGTTAAACAAAAACGAAACTAGGGATTATAGGGCACTACGATGGAATTATGGTACCCAAAGAGTTGCTATATAAACGGTAGACCGGGCCGCTGTCCTTATCCGCAAGGATAAAGACAGGTAGCTGCTACTCAGATCCAGTGATTCCATTAGATGAAACTCTCTAGATGCAGAAGAGTGAAAAATCACTCTTTGAAGAGTCATAATGAGGGACAACTTTTTTTCGAGTGGTCTTTGATCTTCCACTCTTTGAGATTGAAGTTTGCATCTTTTATTACCTTTTCGCAAATACCGGGGCGCGCGCGTAAAGCTTGGAATTAGGTGCATTGTGGTCTTGCTGGTATCCAAATTTGATTCATATCTATCCCACAATGCACCTCATTCAACAGTCTGCGCTTGCGCATTGGTATTTGCGATAAGGTCTATGGGGAGATCCGGAAATCAGAGAAACAGAGCGCCCGCTAGCGTTCGTTCATTACAAGCGTGTACAGTTTTTGCCGTGCATAATCGGAACGTTGGTTGTGTGTGACCACGCAACACCAATGGTCTAGGAACCTAGACTAGCCGGTCTCTGGCGTTGTTCACTAGCCTGGAAGTCTGACGTCAGATGTTCAGGCTATATAAACGGCTACTATTGGCTGAGATGCGGCACTTTGCTTTTGACCATCTTCAGCTGTAGACCGTTTTTTTGAAGTTGGACCACCGAGGTTAGTTTCGAGTACTCACTACTACTGGTAAGTCTCGAATCACTGCCCCTTTTTCTGGATTGTGTTTTTTCATATTGTGTATCTTTAGCCCTTTTCACACGGCCAAAATGGATTGTTTTATTTTGTTATCACCATTCGTGACTGACTTTGTGAGCTTTCACACTGCAAAGTTAAAAAAACAAGTAACAACCCTTGTGTGACATGAGAGTGAATTACGAATTTGTAACCCTGATCACCTTGGACAAGATAGTACCCACAGTAGCATGCGCTGTATGGGCATTTTCACCTAATTATTCAATAAACAAGGGTTCCTTCACAGTTTTTCCCGTGACCCAGATGCGAAGGGTAAAAAAAACAAAAAACATTTCGAATCAAATTAAACAAATTTGATGAAATATTGTTTTTCCCCGGCAGGCAGGAGTAGACATCCCGCAGCGAAAAAAAAAACCCCCAAAACCGACAATGGCAGACACAAGGAACGGAGAGATCGGTGAATCTGGACATCATTGTCACCACATTGAACTGGACATTAAACTGGCGCAAGATGGTGACGAACAGCCGACCAAAGATGTGGCCATCCAGACTGAAGACACAGACGAGGCCACATCAGGAGGGAAGAAAAGGTCCATTAATATCAACAAGAAGGACGTGAAGGAGGCTGCCTCTTGTTTCAGACAAATCTTCAAGTTTTTCTGGAAGTTGAATGACGACGACGACGACGACGACGAATAATTCAAGAAGTAACCACTCGCAAACAACCCCATGGACAGGCATTGCATTCACACTTCCAACTCTATTCCCTGACGACGACGAATACTTCAAGAAAGAAATGACCACCATCGACATATCGAACAAGAAGTAACCACTCGCAAACAACCCCCATGGACAGGCATTGCATTCACACTACCAACTCTATCCCCGGGGTTGCCCCCTGGGGAATTTAAACGGCCGGCCTTTTCACACTTTATGATCGCTTTACCCCCCGGTCTGCCCCGGCCATTGGGCATATCCCGGGGACCAAACACTCCTGCCCGGAGCATTTTGCGTGTGAGACAAAACCCCGGGGTACTCTTGAAACGTGCAACCTGACTTCGTGGATTAGGTACACAGTGTGATACCTGGGCCCAGTTTCATAGAGCTGCTAAGCACACAAATTTGCTTAGCATGAAATTACCAGCCAAATTTCCACATGATTTTCAGGATGAGCAAACAACAGCTGAATGCAAGTTAGCAAGCAACATTCAACAAATGGAAATTTGTTTGATAATCCTGTTTTTGTCAAGGAAGAAATTTCATGCTAAGCAATTTTTGTGTGTGCTTAGCATCACTATAAAATTACTAACAGTGTGCAGTGTCTTTAAATTATACAAACAAAACGGGTTTATCATTATACTTCAATAAACGAATTCAATGAACACAAAATTAGCTTCGTAATCGATATCGACTTTTAATTGTTACGTTTAGCAGCGTAACATGTGTGTGTTTTCATGTAACGACAACCACACACTAGTTTTTTTTTTCATCATACATAAACATGCACATTTTACATGAAGTTTTTTAAACGGTCACCAAAGGGTTATAATAATCATGCAGTGAATAATTTAACAAAAATGTTTTAAATAGTTTTCAAATGTTGGTATAATGGTATGGGTAATATTAACAAAATATAAAATACATTAAGGTTTACGTTTACAATAATTATGTATTTACATTAATAACTGGAGTCTTGCAGTATCCAAGACTTGCTTTCTTATTTTAACAGCGGCTTTCTAGAACAGTGAAGTACACTTAAAGGCAATGGACACTTTGGTAATTACTCAAAATAAGTATTAGCATAAAACCTCACTTGGTAACGAGTAATGGGGAGAGGTTGGTAGTATAAAACATTGTGAGAAACGGCTCCTTCAGAAGTATTGTAGTTTTCGAGAAAGAAGTAATTTTCCACGAATTTGATTTCGTGGAACAAGGGTGTTTTCTTAGCGCCATGAGCACTTCTGTGGATTTGTGCGCTTTATAAGTTTTCATTATTATTATTATTATTATTGTTATTATTTCTTCCCATTATTCTCTCGCATCTTCGAAATTATTATTATTATTCGAAAGAGTTCATATTTTCACAGGTTTGTTATTTTATGCATATGTTGAGATACACCAAGTGAGAAGACTGGTCTTTGACAATTACCAATAGTGTCCAGTGTCTCCAACAGCGGCTTTCAGGAACAACAGTGAAATACACCATATAAAAAAAAAACCAAAACAAAACCCCAAAAACCTAAATGTTGAGCTAAAGTAGATTACAATTTCTGCCAACTTCAAACTGTATCAGTGTCTTCTAACAACGAGGGGTGAACTTTTCGGCTTGCATAATTTGTATCTTTTGTATAATTTGTAACTTTTATATCTGGCTTATACGATGTATAGGGAAAATCGGCATGACAATAAAACTAAAACCACTAAACTTAAAAGTGGTACTTTTTGTCCACAGATTGACATTAAACTTACAGTTTGTAGCTAATTATAGTAGAAGGTTTCCCTTAAAAAAAATTACTTGCTGAGGTGATGTAGTTTTTGAGAAATTAGAAAAATTCACGAAAATACGTGTTTATGCTTAAATAACTTTCGTCTCACTAAGATGAAAATTATTTTCGTGACTTGTTTAAAGGCAGTGGACACTATTGGTAATTGTCGAATACCAGTCTTCTCACTTGGTGTACCTCAACATATGCATAAAATAACAAATAATGAAAGAAAAATAAAACCCTTGTCACACGAAGTTGTGTGCGTTTAGATGGTCGATTTCGAGACCTCAAGTTCTAAACCTGAGGTCTCGAAATCAAATTCATGGAAAATTACTTCTTTCTCGAAAACTATGGCACTTCAGAGGGAGCCGTTTCTCATAATGTTTTATAGCATCAACCTCCCCCCATTACTCGTCACCAAGAAAGGTTTTATGCTACTAATTATTTTGAGTACTTACGAATAGTGTCCACTGCCTTTAACACATTTCTCTCAAAAACAACAACAGCACCTCAGTAAGTAATATTTCAAACCGTGTAAGTTTAATATAAATCTGTTGACATTGTGTTTTGTGTCCTACAAAAAGTACACAGACCCTTTAAACAAATGCTATCTAACAATAACTATAGCGAAAGCAGAAACGGAGTCATGACCAAAACATGAAACATCAATAACCTGTTATGAAAGTCAGTGAATTACAGAGAATGTAGCTAAGCAACCATAGATAAACAATCATCACTAAGTAAAAGCTATTAACTAAAGAGTATTTTGATGTTACAAGGAGGGGGGGTTACAGTTTTTAGCGACCAAGACTTCACAGAGTGACAAAACAAAAGTTTGTGTGTTATTTGCCAGTGATAAACCAAAGGGAAGTCAACCCGAAATAGTTATTGGTTGGCAACCGCCAAAACACAGCCCTACTGTCTGCAGAACAAAAGTTGAATGCATTTGAAATCAAGTAATCGGTTGATAGTTAGAGCTTAAAAAAAAAAGAAAAAAAAAAGACAACTTTAGATTATGTTAAAATTGTGTGTATTGAATTCCTGGCAAGATAGTTTTACAATCACGGCGGGGTTAAACTATTAATTTGCAATCTTGGTGCATTTGTTTTAGCACAGTGGAAGTATTACTATCGTTATCGTTGGGGATTCAATGAAACATAGACCTTTTTCGTAAATACCCATTGCGCAAGCTGTTGAATGAGGTGCATGCTGGTCTAGCTAGCGATCAGACTTGATCGCTTGCGAGACCAGCATGCCCCCCCCCCCCACACCAACGCCCAAAGCGCGCTTACCGAGTATTTGTGATATAAGGTCCATTGCCTCTTTTAACTTCGGTTATTAAGAATGTTTCCCTTCGTAATAGGGAATGTCGTTACCAAAATGTATTTGGGAAAACCATTTTTTATAATCACACATACTCCGCTTTGCTGTACAAATGTTTCAGTTTCAATTTTGTGAACTTCCAGCAAAAAAGTTGGATGTATGTATGTATATATAATTTTTCTTTTTTAAATACCTTCACCAGGTTCGGCGCCATTGGATGGTGTCAATTAAACAGTTCAAAGTGCAACAAGATAATTGTAAGACGCTTGACTCATTTCGCATTCTTCAAAAATATGTTTTACCCTTTTCTCCTCTTCAAAAAATCATTACACCGTTGGAAGCTTGGTTTACTGACGCTCAAATCCAGAGATTTCTGACTTTTTAGTCTAGAAACATGTTCAAACAATTCGAATCCTGCCTCTAGCTACCGGGCAATCTCGATGGTTTAGTTGGTTGGATACTTCTCTAGCATTGCAAAGGTCGTGGGCTCGAAACCAACCCGAGTAATTATGACTGTGATTTTGTGTAAAGGGCCTGCAGAGCTCGGGGAAACACCGAGTATTATACACATATTGACTGGCAATGAGGTATCTAGTGTACGTCTATTCCCCCGAGGGACTTTAAGTGACCAGAAGAGGGGCCTATTTCCCGAGGCCGAAGGCCGAGGAAATAATGCTTGTGTGGTTTGGTGAGCTACCTCAAACAAGACTATTTTCATTTTGACCTTCGATTGTCAGGCTTTCAACGAAGTATAAAAGGAATGTCGGTAATAATTTGGGAAAACCGGCGGGGAAAACCCGTTTCCATTCATTCGCGTTTCTTTTTGTGATATGAAGGGCTACATGTAAAATCGGGAACTCATCTAGTTTTAAGAGACTAAAAAACTACAGAACCTGCTGCCTGTAATTTTTTATTCGTTTTTTATTTGATGTAAACGCTACAGTAACAACATTTGTGTACAGTAACAACTGTTTTTATCGTTTACAAAATTAAAGTTTGTGGCTGTATATACTCAAGTCACCTGGTGGATTTGTTTAGTTTTATTGTTCAGTTAATGATTGAAAAACAAAGTGGATATAGGGCAATTATCATAATCACAACTTGGAGAACGTCGAATACAAGCCCTTTCAGACGACAGCGGTTTAGCAAGGGTCACTTGTCTATTGTTAGCATGGTTGTGAAATTTTACACAATGCACCTCCTGTGAAGGGAAAACAATGTTTATACTGTCCGTGACGAAAAGCAAATTTGAGAAGAGTTCACTTGGGATCTTGGACAGTCCAAATCACTGTGGTCCTTTCACACGAAGTGCAATTTGTGAAAGTTCACAACCATGCTCAAATTAAGCAAGGGACCCCTGCTAAATAGCTGTCATGTGAAAAGGGCTATGGACCAAACATTGCTTTCCTTTCAGGTAGCCCTTGTAGCACGTCAGTGTCACTGCACTGCAAGGGAGGATGTCCAACATGGGCTATCCTTTCACACGAAGTGCAATTTGTGAAAATTCGCAACCATGCTCAAATTGAGCAAGGGACCCCTGCTAATGTCATGTGTGAGGGCTTACAGGTGGAAAATACACTATGGACCAATAACTATCCTTTCAGTAGCACTGGTAGGACGTCAGTGCCGCTGCACTGCAAGGGCGGAGTCCAACCTAGGTTATCCTTTCACACGAAGTGCAACGTGTTCATTTTTACAACCATGTTAAAATAAAGCAAGGGACCCCTGCCAATTTACTCTCGTGTGAAAAGGTGATCGAATGAAGACCCTATGTATGGACAAGAAAAAAAGGACCGTAAGAGACCTGGGAAGCCCCTCAAGTCAATTATTTCTAATAAGTTGGGCTTTATTTCCTTGTGATCAATTCCGGTGGAACTGAAACGAAAGTGTGTTAAAGAGCAAAACAAAACAAAACCAAAAAAATTCCAGTTAATTGAATCCAGTACACAAAGTCAATATTTGTTTGGTGAGAAGGAAACAAGAAACAGAAAGAAGAAAACAAGAAACAGAAAGAAGAAAACAAGAAACAGAAAGAAAAAGAAGATTTCTTTTTTTAGGAGTTCTTCTCAGTGTCAAAAGTTAAATAAACAAAAACTGGAAAATGAACAGTTGAGTGGCTTGTCCAATGCACATCCCCTAGCTGCGTTTTACGGTCATCATTCACCCAGGGGTCAATACCATAGCGCTGCTTGACAGTAAAATATTCAAGCTAACTATAGCAAACAAGAGACCAATTTCAGAACTGACTCCGCGGCAGTACAATTAATTACTTTAGATTATGTTAAAATTGTGTGTATTGAATTCCTGGCAAGATAGTTTTACAATCACGGCGGGGTTAAACTATTAATTTGCAATCTTGGTGCATTTGTTTTAGCACAGTGGAAGTATTACTATCGTTATCGTTGGGGATTCAATGAAACAGACCTTTTTCGTAAATACCCATTGCGCAAGCTGTTGAATGAGGTGCATGCTGGTCTAGCTAGCGATCAGACTTGATCGCTTGCTAGACCAGCATGCCCCCCCCCCCCCACCAACGCCCAAAGCGCGCTTACCGAGTATTTGTGATATAAGGTCCATTGCCTCTTTTAACTTCGGTTATTAAGAATGTTTCCCTTCGTAATAGGGAATGTCGTTACCAAAATGTATTTGGGAAAACCATTTTTTATAATCACACATACTCCGCTTTGCTGTACAAATGTTTCAGTTTCAATTTTGTGAACTTCCAGCAAAAAAGTTGGATGTATGTATGTATATATAATTTTTCTTTTTTAAATACCTTCACCAGGTTCGGCGCCATTGGATGGTGTCAATTAAACAGTTCAAAGTGCAACAAGATAATTGTAAGACGCTTGACTCATTTCGCATTCTTCAAAAATATGTTTTACCCTTTTCTCCTCTTCAAAAAATCATTACACCGTTGGAAGCTTGGTTTACTGACGCTCAAATCCAGAGATTTCTGACTTTTTAGTCCAGAAACATGTTCAAACAATTCGAATCCTGCCTCTAGCTACCGGGCAATCTCGATGGTTTAGTTGGTTGGATACTTCTCTAGCATTGCAAAGGTCGTGGGCTCGAAACCAACCCGAGTAATTATGACTGTGAATTTGTGTAAAGGGCCTGCAGAGCTCGGGGAAACACCGAGTATTATACACATATTGACTGGCAATGAGGTATCTAGTGTACGTCTATTCCCCCGAGGGACTTTAAGTGACCAGAAGAGGGGCCTATTTCCCGGGGCCGAAGGCCGAGGAAATAATGCTTGTGTGGTTTGGTGAGCTACCTCAAACAAGACTATTTTCATTTTGACCTTCGATTGTCAGGCTTTCAACGAAGTATAAAAGGAATGTCGGTAATAATTTGGGAAAACCGGCGGGGAAAACCCGTTTCCATTCATTCGCGTTTCTTTTTGTGATATGAAGGGCTACATGTAAAATCGGGAACTCATCTAGTTTTAAGAGACTAAAAAACTACAGAACCTGCTGCCTGTAATTTTTTATTCGTTTTTTATTTGATGTAAACGCTACAGTAACAACATTTGTGTACAGTAACAACTGTTTTTATCGTTTATAAAATTAAAGTTTGTGGCTGTATATACTCAAGTCACCTGGTGGATTTGTTTAGTTTTATTGTTCAGTTTATGATTGAAAAACAAAGTGGATATAGGGCAATTATCATAATCACAACTTGGAGAACGTCGAATACAAGCCCTTTCAGACGACAGCAGTTTAGCAAGGGTCACTTGTCTATTGTTAGCATGGTTGTGAAATTTTACACAATGCACCTCCTGTGAAGGGAAAACAATGTTTATACTGTCCGTGACGAAAAGCAAATTTGAGAAGAGTTCACTTGGGATCTTGGACAGTCCAAATCATTGTGGTCCTTTCACACGAAGTGCAATTTGTGAAAATTCGCAACCATGCTCAAATTGAGCAAGGGACCCCTGCTAATGTCATGTGTGAGGGCTTACAGGTGGAAAATACACTATGGACCAATAACTATCCTTTCAGTAGCACTGGTAGGACGTCAGTGCCACTGCACTGCAAGGGCAGAGTCCAACCTAGGTTATCCTTTCACACGAAGTGCAACGTGTTCATTTTTACAACCATGTTAAAATAAAGCAAGGGACCCCTGCCAATTTACTCTCGTGTGAAAAGGTGATCGAATGAAGACCCTATGTATGGACAAGAAAAAAAGGACCGTAAGAGACCTGGGAAGCCCCTCAAGTCAATTATTTCTAATAAGTTGGGCTTTATTTCCTTGTGATCAATTCCGGTGGAAATACAGAAACGAAAGTGTGTTAAAGAGCAAAACAAAACAAAACCAAAAAAATTCCAGTTAATTGAATCCAGTACACAAAGTCAATATTTGTTTGGTGAGAAGGAAACAAGAAACAGAAAGAAGAAAACAAGAAACAGAAAGAAGAAAACAAGAAACAGAAAGAAAAAGAAGATTTTTTTTTTTAGGAGTTCTTCTCAGTGTCAAAAGTTAAATAAACAAAAACTGGAAAATGAACAGTTGAGTGGCTTGTCCAATGCACATCCCCTAGCTGCGTTTTACGGTCATCATTCACCCAGGGGTCAATACCATAGCGCTGCTTGACAGTAAAATATTCAAGCTAACTATAGCAAACAAGAGACCAATTTCAGAACTGACTCCGCGGCAGTACAATTAATTACGATCCTATAAGCTAAAGTAGTAGTCCAGTCTAATTTCTATACCATCCGCCCTGGTAATAGTTAAAAGCAGGACAGTTCTTTTCAGAACTGAGAAGTCTCCCGAACCTCCGATTATCTACTCCACGGCAGTAGAATAAAGCAAGACAGTTCCCTAAGAACAACTCTACCTGGCAAGTAGATACACACATGGTGTTACCGCAAACCAAATATACATTGATACCTCACCATGCAATGCCTCAAATCCTATATAGCAAACAAAGAAAGGAAATCAGCTGATAAGCTGGAAATGCATGTCTGTCTACTGAATTTAATATCTTATACTCATTAAAGGCACTGTACACCTTTGGTAATTGTCAAAGACCAGTGTTCTCACTTGGTGTATCCCATCATAAGCATCAAATAACAAGCCTGTGATAATTTGGGCTCAATCGGTCATCGAAGTTGCGAGAAAATGATGAAAGAAAAAACACCCTTGTTGGACGAATTTGTGTGCTTTCAGATAGGAATAAAAGACTTCTAGCTAGAAGTCTTTTATTATTCCAGTGAGAAATCCCTTTTTCTCAAAAACTATGTTACTTCAGAGGGATGTTTTATACTACCAACAGCTCTCCAATGCTCGTTACCAAGTCAGTTTTTAAGTTAATATTTGTTTTGAGTAATTACTAAACGTGTACCTTCCCTTTAACCCCTTCACGAGGAGGGAAAATATTGACAATCAATTTTCCCCTTTTCGACAAATCAGTACAATTAAATAATTTATAATGATGATGACTTTCACAGTCAGTTGTTCTGTACACATCCAACGACTCCTCTCAGATTCATTTACAAACACTTCACCGAAGTTGTTGACCTCCTGACACATTTCCAGAAATGAGAAATGTGTCAACAAGTCAAGAAACTGTCAACAAAACTATGCCGCACTAAATAGCATTTCCACTGTGACTATACCACTCAGTTTCTAAACCAAGTTTCTAAACTTAGGCCGTGTTCGAATAGTTGGCTAAAGCTACGGCTACGGCTAGATCACCGCGTCATCATGTGTTGAAGTATAGGACGTCCTTAGCAACACCCTTGACAACAGCCGTAGCCGTAGCCGGCAATTCCAACACGGCTTGGCTTGAGTCTGCAACAATGCGTTGTACTTCTCTTTGCAAGTTTCTACATTTGTCTAGACAGCTGCAATTAGTTGACGCAAAGATAACCTTTATAAAACAATTTCGTAACTAATCAACATATTTGCTAGACTTGTTTTCAAGTCTGAGACTGCGGTTATTTCTCTGCATCAGCCACGAAGAATTCCCCCTGCAGATTTGCTACCACACGCTTCAACTTGCACTGCTAATGACGGAGGTTTGTCCACAAGAGGGCGCTGTTTCAGCCAATAATGTATCAGCTATCAGGACGATTAAACCGCACGATCACAGACTTGGAACCAAGTCTACATATCTGCCCACATTGGAACTTCAGAAATAGGAACACCAGTTTTACTAAAGCTTTCTAGGCAACATAAACACATACAAATAAAGTATGTACATGTATGAAAAACAACTTAAAAACAAACCAATGTATCCAGTAAAACAAATCTCTACTCTCACAAGCAAATGGCACCCTCTTTTATCAGAACTTTTTGATCTTTTTCATTGCTGTCATTGTCAAAAATAGAACTGTTCCGATTTTTTTAGGCCTTGTAATTCCAACAATCTGAACAATTCCAAATTAAATCGGAAGAGTTGGCGGGTATAAATCAATACATTGATCATTGAGATTTGATCAATGACGATATCGGTAAGTAATCAATACAGGTATCTCCGCTCAATCATGTCAATACAGCTGCAAATGATAAACCAGTACAATTGATACTTGGAAGTCTACTGTTTGTGGAGACATTTGGCACAAATTAAAAGTGAAACTAAGGCAAACAAGTTCAAATGACCGTAATGCAATCAGGGTTAATGTTATGATCAACTGAAACCAGAGCATCCAGTAGCTTCTGTTACACGAGACGGTAAACAGCTATGTAAGTCATTGTAAAACAAATCTCTACTGAATCTCTAAGAATTTTTTTTCGTCCTTCGGGTGGGACGTAAAGCCGTTGGTCCCATGTGTTGTGTAACGCATGTAAAAGAACCCAGTGCACTTATCGAAAAGAGAAGGGGTTCGCCCCGGTGTTCCTGGTTGTGGCTGCTTAATGCGCCGTAGCACCTTGTAAACCCTTATAAGGTGCTAAATAATTGGGTCTCAGAATTCATCACTGCAATAACCTATCTTTCTGAAAGTTTGTATATACTCAGCGCCTTGAGTACCTTATTTGGTAGATACGTGCGCTATTATAAGACTTCGACATTATTTATTATTATTGTCTGTTGTTCATGCAGGTCTTCAGTCTGTTAACCTGCACCCATGTCCCAATTTCATAAAGCTATTGTAAAGCAGAAAATACTGCTTAGCAAATTTCTTTGCTAAGCAAACAATGATTGGTAACCAGTTTTCTGAAAAATATATACTGGTGTTTTTTTTTCCAAAAGGTTTACGGGGACGAAGAAGACATAGTCAAATGAACGTTTTTTTTCTTCTTCAGATGCGATGTAATATATGTTATTTATGCATCAGAATTAAAGAATATAGGATGAGTTTACCCCAACACCGATGTGTGTACACTATTGGTAATTGTCAAAGACCAGTGTTCTCACTTGGTTTATCTCAACATATGCACAAAATAACAAACCTGTGAAAATTTGAGCTCGATTGGTCATCGAAGTTGGGAGAAAATGAAGAAAGAAAAAACACCCTTGTTGAACGCATTTATGTGCTTTCAGATAGGAATGAAAGACTTCTAGCTAGAAGTCTTTTATTATTTTAGTGAGAAGTTACCTCTATTTCAAAATCTATGCTACTTCAGAGGGAGCCGTTTCTCACAGTGTTGTTTGCTATCAACGGCTCTCCATTGCTCGTTACCAAGTCGGTTTTTAAGTTAGTATTTGTTTTGAGTAATTACCAAACGTGTACCTTCCCTTTAAGCATTGTGTATTCGGTACACTCCCGCTTTGGTCTGTGAACAAAATCAACAGGCAAATCACTCAGTGGGATTCGAACCCACAACCTTAGCATTGCTAAGATGTGATGTAATTGCTCGCGGTTAATATCCAGGCTGATTGACAGATTAATTGGCAATTTTCAAGGGCTCCAATCTTTCATTCATTGGCCAGGGGTAGAAAAAAGCCCAGAACAAACTGTTCTAACAGTTGAACAACGATGTTTTCATGTGAATAAATATAACCAAGAAATCTGCAAAGACCAATAATTGTGGCCTTGATTATGCAAAAAAGAACTCCTTTTTACTGAAAAGGACGAAGAGCTCACTGACAACCCAAGTGGAAAGCAAGTAACCCTCAATTGAAATCAAGGCAACCATTTTTTTTGAGAAGTTAAGGATTTTTTTTCAAGTTGGGAAAAAACAAAAATCACTACTGGAAATTTATGAATTAATTACACTTTCATTACATGTCGACTTAAAATTGGGATCAGGTTTAAGCGAGTAAAAATTGCATTTACTGCTTTTTGCGGTTAATTGTTTTGTGCCAGTTGTTAGTCAAATCTACATATAACATTCATCACTAGATTTCTACAAGATCCCCCCCCCCCTCCCCTCGCCGCCATTTCCCAAAGGCGGAACTACTGCATAATAAAAAGGTCTCTATTTAATCAATACATTGGCTATTGGTTAGGTTATCGATCACCGATTGATCCAGCGACGGGTGTTGTCTTCCCAGAGGGGGTTCCTGGGTTCGTCCTCGTCGGTGCGGATGTAACTCTCGTCGTCTGTTGTTGTCCGATTGAAACTTTCATCATCAGTGTGTCGACGGTACAACTCCTGAGAAAGTCAAAAACGAAACGTAACATGATATAGGGATGCATCGAAATCCGGGTTCACCTTCGGATACTTTTACTTTGACAAAGTCAGTACGCGCTGAAATTCTTTAAAGGGGTTTGTATACATTTTGGAATGACTCTTATAATTTTCGCAAATAACACTTTCTTGGGCCTTATTTATTTCTTAAAGCATTTTAGCACAAAAATGCTAAGCTCAGCAGAAACTGGTTACTAGCCAAAATATTGAGTTTTCATTGTCCTGTAAGCACACAAAACTTGCTAAGCACAGTACTGCTTAGGAGAAACTGGCTACTAGCCAAAACTGCATTAAGTTTGCATTATTCAGACTGGTGCCCCACTCACTTTTTGCTAAGAAATAAATTTTCTGCTTAACATCTTTACAAGATTGGGCCTTGGTGAGCAGTACAGTAGCTTTGGATAGTGATATGCATTTTGAGGTCCTTTTCACTTCAAAGTACTGCGGTTATAAAAAAAAAAAATATACAATCCTTTTAAAGGCAAGAGTCAAACTTTTATTACTTGAAAGTGAAATTGAGTGACATAATGAAAGTATATCATTTGTTTCGTCAAAGTTCCGAGAAAATAATGAAAGAAAAAACACCCTTGTCCCACGAAGTTGTGTGCTTTCAGATGCTTCATTTCGAGACCGTAAATTCTAAATCTGTAATCTCAAAATCAAATTTGTGGAAAATTACTTCTTTCTCGAAAACTACGTTACTGTTATCATTGCCTTCTGTAAACCCTGTAAGTTATTTGTAAATCTGTGAACTTTTTTTTCTGAACCGAAAGGGTCCAATGGCTTTAAGCAGCTCTATGAAATTGGAGCCTGTTTGAAGGTCTGGACCACTCCTACCTTGGCTTCTTTGAGTTCATCATCTGTGACTCGGCCTTGTAACTCATCATCTGTTCTCATGTAGCTCTCATCATCGGTGCGGACGTACGACTCGGCATCGTCTGTTGCTATGTAACTATCATCATCAGTTTGACTCTGCCCAGAGCTAGATATAAACATGGTATACAAAGACGGTATGAGAAAACAAAATTGTATTATGAAAAAAAAAAAGGAAAAAAAATCTATTGTAGGCCTATCTTTTGATATTTAGTTTAAACAAATGATCTAAATCATCCTTTGAAGAGGTTAAACACTCAAATAAAGTAAAATAATTATGGTTATAAATAATAATGTATGTATAGGCCTACATGTAATAGCCGAAATTCATACAATGTACTTGTTCTACAACCCTATCTAAACTACATTTATGACAGTATAGTGAATAGACTTGTCCAGGCTTAATACAACAAAATGGACAAATATCTTAAGAAGAGATTTAAAAAGCAAGTAAAAACACAGAAAAGGAAATTATGTATGGAAAGATTTTGCAAGGGTCAGTTGCCTCTTTGAAGTGTCAGACCTGTCAACAAAAACATAATATCAAAGGCAACAAAAACATATAAACATATCGAATGAAATCAAATGAAAACAAATTGAGTCAATTGTCTCTATAACAATTGCCACAAAATAAGGCGTAAGGAAATCATGTCTCTAGATACATTTGGCAGCAAATTAATGCCGCAAAATAACACACAAGAAAATCAAATCAAATCAAAATGAATCACTCAATTTGTCTGACTCTCTAGAAACATTTTGGGGCAAACGAATGCCACAAAATAACACATCAGGAAATCAAATGAAATCAAATGAAATCAAATCAGTTAAAACAAAAATCAAAACAAATTGTGTCAATACACTTTTAAAGTCTCTAAAAAAATTGTGCGTCAAAACAATTGACACAAAATAAGGCTTTAAAAATTGTATAAAATCAAATTGAATCAATGGCAAATGAACGTCACAAAATAACACATCAGGAGATCACATAAAATCAATCAGAATTAATCAATTTGTCTCTAGATATATTTTGCGGCAAATGATTGCAACAAAATAACACATCAGAAAATCACATTCAAATAAAATAGAATCAATACATTTATATCAAGATTAATTTTGGGGGCAAATGAATGCCACAAAATAATCAAACAATACAAGGAAATTCAAATAAAAGAAAAGATACATATATGCAGAGAAAATTACCACATTAAAATTTGTTTACAAACAAAAACAACAACAACAACATGTGGTGAGGAATTCTGATTAGAGAATGAGAGACATTCATGAACAGAAAGAAATGCACATTAGCATAAAAGCAATTCAAGATAAGAAATATGTTTCAAAATAGGAACAAAGTCGTCAATTTGTCTTTGTTCATGTTGTTCAACCCAAAATTGTATAACAATAATTAACCAAGTCAGTTTCCCTTGTGGTATATTACTTGAAGTTTTAAACAAAAAAGTTGTATTTCCTTTAAAAGCCAATCTCTCTGCTGCCGTTTCCCAAGTTGTATCGTAAAAGTAGTTGTGATCCCTGGCTATATGGCAGTTACGGGTTTGAAAGGCTTCCAACTGGCACCCCCAACCAAAAATATTGAAAAAATAGGGAGACCACTAACAATCGGGCTGTAATCCAGGTCGAAATGCTGGGGCCACCCCATTCCGAACGTTACTTAAAACCATTCCATGCCATTCCATTCCATAATCGCTCAGCAGTTTAGCTTTTACCCCACTGAACAAATACAAAATTCCTGCTTACATATCCAATCCCGACGGGGGGCGCGCGTGGTCTCTCGATCTGCCTTCTTTACGCGCCGTCAACTCAGCGATGAAGTCCTGTTCCGACATCTTGTTACTCTTCTCACCAGTGGAACCCAAGCGTTGGCCTACTCGCTGGCTAAACGTAACATCTGCCGAGAAAAACAAAGACAACATTTCCAAGTTTTTTTTCACAGAGCTTGGGTAAGTACAGAGTATACAATGCTAATGCTAATAAACACACAATGGTGTACATGGATAAAACCAAAGTAATTCTTTTTTACAAAGACTGTTCTAGCCTACCTCTACTGTTAGCGTTGTCTTTACTGGGTGTGTCTGGGCTTTTGACGGTTCCCTCTTCAGAGATGAAATCATCGTCATCTTCATCATCGTCGTCAGCTTCTGTTTCCATGGAAACAATTACATTTATTAATGTAGGGAGACCAATTGTGCGCCCTCAACGTTTCTCAAAACTTTTAATTAGCATATTTTACAACGACCATTGGACTCACTCTCTTTTCCCAATAGACCTTTATCGTGGTTCATCCATCTTAATTTTTCCCAATTGATAACAATGTAACCAAAACGAGGCTGGAAGAACAAAATAGTCTGGTTCCTATTTGCATAATCATTATTAGCATTCATTATTGTAATTCGATACAAGGAACACGACCAAGATATCTGCACCATGATAAATGTCTATAGTATACCTTCCCTTTAAGCAAATAAAAAGAAGACCAAGACGGAAACAAGGTGAAACAAAAATGTAATGGGTCACGTGCAATTTCTGATTTGTTTAGCATAAATTTGCATACTTGGTTATTATCTCATTTGCATACCTGAGTTTAATTCCCTGACTAACGATGACATGGCACTTGTCACAGAGTCGGCGGCTACCAATAGATCACTCCGAAGATTCCGCGATCCTTCACTACTCGCTGGTTTGCCGTTCCGGGTGGAGCCAATATCGCCGGGCGTGTTGGCGGAATGCGTGGGCGTGGTCGTCGAGGCGTTGTTGTTTTTGGAGGTGTGGTTTGGGCTGGACCGTGGGGATCCGTGACTCTGTGTGGAGCAGAGAGAACATCATCATGTCTTTTCTCTATTTAAGGAGATCTAGCGATTATAGGTTTTTACAGAAAAAGTAAATGCCACAGAAAGCAATATTGCGACAACTTTCATATTGTACTTAGTAAATCTGAAACAAGTCTTGAGACAATTGGCGCTAAGAGAAAAAAAGAAGATAAGGTGGCAGCGAATCCTGGTCATGACACTTGAGCAAGATGGTTTACTATAATTGCTTCTCTTCACCCATTGGGTACCTGCGAGGGTAGAGATTGATGTTGTGTATGAACAAGCCACAGGAGCGCCACGGCAGCTCATGGCTGTATACTCCCCAGGGAGCTGAGAAAGATTAAGGGAATGTTATTGACCAGCCGTCGATTTCACCAAACTCTTCCTAACTTAGGATTAATCTTAAGACTCGGCACGAGTAAAGTTCTGTATGCAAATACATAGGACGCATTGAACCCATCCTAAGTTAGGAAGGGTTACTCGTCCTAACTCGAGATAGGATTAATCCTAGCGTTTCGTGAAATCGGCTGCCGGGCACTAAAGTAAACCGCATTGAGATGTTTATCGTAAAATGCGCCATATAAGATCAAAGAGAGGTTTACAGTACATGTATATGTACCACCATGTGTTTTCTTATGTTTTAGTTTGTCTATTTTTCCATGTTTAGCGCCCTAGAGCGTGTTTACACATGAGGGCGCTATACAAGCTTTGGTATTATTATTATTATTATCACCATGTGTAAATCTCTTTTGAGTAGTGTTGGTTCTGAAAAGAGATGGTGGTAAACACCTCCAAACGTTTCGATCAGTATGCTCAGATTGTCTTCAGCAGAATGCTGGACACTGCTGAGCAAATGCTGCATTGTTAACCAACAAAAGAGTTTAAAAGAACACGCTGCCTTGGACGGGTCGAGTTGGTCTTTGAGAAGCGTTTGCAACCATTATTTATAAAATGCATATGGGTAGAAAGATGTTGTAAAAGTAGAATACAATGATCCACACAAACGTGTCTCGAAATTGCGTGGTTTTCCTTTTACCTCGTCGACTAACACGGTCGGCCATTTATGGTAGTCAAATTTTTTACTTCCATAAATGGCTGACCGTGTTAGTTCGCTAAATAGATGTTAAATTTGCATCGGGGATAAAGAATATTAATTTTAATTTTTACCCATACACTGATGTGTGTTAGCACTGTATACTCAGTACTTCCCTGAATCCTATGAAAAAATATCACAGGCATATTACTTGGGTGGGATTCGAACCCACGACCCTTGCCACTATTTTACTGTGGTTATTTTCAAAGACAAAATACCTTAAGAAGTTTCATCAGTCCTTCAAGCTGAACCATCAGCTCTCGTCTGCTCTCCTGCAACGCGGCCATCCTCAACTCCAGCTCGTCCTTACGTTGCCGTAGCAACCTGAGCTCGGCCAATAGTGTCGGGTTACGTTGCGGCTGCGATCGCACAGCCTCGTCGTGTTCCTGGCGTAGACGCTGGATTTCACGCATTATCTCTCTGGGTTAAACATACAACATTCACACAAGTTATTAAAAAACAACAAGAGCTGCATTTTTACTATAAAAACTATCTTGTCATCAGGAATACTGGACTTTAGTTTTGAGATTTGATATATATTAACCCTCCTGAAAATGGCTTGCTGATATATTGTAGTTTATGCGAAATTAGTAAAAAAATGTTGCGAAAATAGTTTTTCGTCTCAATTTCGTCTCAATTTATTTCTTCTTTACCCTCGGGAAACCTCTCAGTGTAACACTGTTTTTCAGAGGTGCCCAGCAACTACATACACATTTACAAGTTACTGGTAAATATGTTTCACATGCTAAAATAATTTTCTTCTCACGAGGTCACTTAGTTTTGTTGTGACTTGTTTTACACATTTCTCAAAAACTACAGCACCTCAGCAAGAAATATTTTAAGGGAAGCTTTCTACCATCATTATTTTCAAACCGTGTAAGTTTAACGTAAATCTGTAGACAATGCGTTTTGTGTGTCCTGCAAAAAGTACCCAAATCCTTTAAGTTCTGCCAGCCAGACTTGGCTCACTTGATTTGGCCTGCCAGCTTTGGCCTGCCAGACTTGGCCTGCCGTGAAAGGCAAAAAATACACCACAAACTCTACCCATCGATTTGCAGGCTTGGATGGGCCCACGGGTCTTACCTGTTCTTAGCCTCAAGTTGCGCAATCAGAGCTCTCTGCTCCTTGTTGGCGTCGAGATCGGCGGAAATCTCAGACACTGTGGGCTGAAAACCAAACCAGAACTCATTAATAATATCATGTGGATCTTCTCACATATCAAACCGCTACACAGCTTCTACATATTTTTTTGATGGGTGCATCACCAGGGCCCGATTTCATAGAGCTGTTTAAAGGCACTGGACACTCTTGGTAATTACTCAAAATAATTGTTGGCATAAAAACTTACTTGGTTTACAACGAGTAATAGGGAGCTGTTGATGGTATAAAACACTGTGAGAAACGGCTCCCTCTGAAGTATCATAGTTTTTGAGAAAGAAGTAATTTCTCACTCATATATTTGAATTGAATTTGAGATCTCAGCTGAGGTCTCAAATTCATGACTCTGAAAGCACACAACTTGTGCGACAAGGGTGTTTTTTCTTCCATTATTCTCTTACAACTTCGACGACCAATTGAGTCATTGAGTTATTTTATGCATATGTTGAGATACATCAAGTGAGAACAAAGGAGTCCAGTACCTTTAAGCAAAACATAGTGTTTAAAAAATCACTGCTTAGCAATAATAAGCAGGATACCAGTCACAAATTGTACATGTGATATGGTATTTTGGCTGGTAACTATATTCTGGTAAGTATAATTTCATTTTGCTTAGCTTGTTATTTTTTGCAGCTCTATGAGATTTGGCCCAGGTGTTTGATATCAGAGAAAGGATCAGGTCCCATGCCTTCAGGAATACTACACTACCACCTTGGGGTTAAAATGTTTTTTTAATGCCTTATTTTGAGGCAACCAACAGATCACATTTTGAAACTTGATAAATATTTCTTCTGTTCTGTAGCACATCTGTAAAATTGCTTCCTCGAATTTCAGACAGCTGCATCGATCTCAGCAGAAAATCCTGTATGGCTAGACGTTCTTGTTACAGCTGTAAACTTTATGCCAAGATAGTGACAAGATGTAGAATGTATAGTTTGGCTGGCAACCTGTTGCTGCTAAGCATGATCTTTGTGTGCTTAGCAGGTTTGTACAGTTGTGCCCTAAGTTGGGTTATAACAGTGATCAGAATTGTGAGTGAAGAGACTACTCAGAACACAAATTAGACCAATTGGAGACTTTCTGTGACTATAGGTGGCAGCAGACTTACCGAGTAAAGCCATTGTTCTCAGAATTATGCGCATGTTCAGAACTAAGTAAACAATGAAAATTTACCCGGTAAGTCTGCTGCCACCTAGCGTTGGAAAGTCTCCTATTGACTGTTCACATCATCAAAAAAAACCAGAAACTTAGTTTCCACTAGCACACTAAACTTTTCGATAAAGAATTAATAATTTATTGAAAAAAAAGGTACAGAGATGACTTACCGGGTTATTACTAGCGGCGGCTAACCTAGCAGCGTAACAAGCAATCAATCTATGCTCATCATCCAATCGAGTATTGTCTAGACTGTTGTCAAGCCTCAAGGAGGAAAAAAAACAGAGGGTGGGAACAAAAGACAGAAAAAGAGGCTTGGTGAGAGACTACAGATCACATACATGTACCAATTTTGGAGAAATATTTCATCTATGAGACAAGAATCAAAATGCAAAGAGACTAGAATCAAAATGAGAACACAGTTTTATCATCTGACATGTCTGAACGGCTTTATTTGAATAAAACACCAATATAATTTGAAATTAGAAAATGATGATTAGAAATTTCATAGAAAGTTAATGATAACGTGTATGTATTTATTGGGGTTTCGTGGCCGAGCGGATAAGAGCACCGAACTCAAGCTCTGGTGGTTCTGTTTAGCAGAGTGTGGGTTTGATTCCCGGTCGTGACACTTGTGTCCCTGAGCAAGACACTTAACTATAACTGCTTCTCTCCCCCAGAGGTTACCTGTGAGGGCAGAAATGGTTCTTGTGATTGATTTAGCCGAGTAGCGCATTATTCGTTTCACAGGCTGTATACTCCCCAGTGAGCTGAGATGGTTTGAGGAATGAATTAAGGCCCAGTGATCAGGGTAATAGTGTTGGAAGCGCGTTGAGATGCCCTTCATGTGTGAAAAAACGCTATATAAAAACTGGTTATTATTATTATTATTATTATTATTATTGAAAACTGACGTTTCCTTTCGACCTGATACCTCCAAACAGTAACCTCTTCGGCACTTCTACACAGCACTGCATTACGGGAATAGCCTACCTTTTGATATCATCCTCCGTTCGTAAGATTCTAGCATTATCAGGGCTGTCATAGGTCAGTACCGTTACTGGAGTAGCAGGCCTGATAGGGTTTTAGCGGTCAAGCATAACGGTCAGTCCATCAGGGTGGTTAGAGACAAGTGGATGGTGGTCAGTCATGCACATCAGTGGCGGGGTTAAGATGGGCGAGAGGCGAGAGACATGGAACGAGGGTAGAACAGCGGAGGAGACAAGATGCGTTACGAGAGGAGAGAGGCAGACCAGTCAAGAAAGATGAGAGAGGCGAGAGACATGGGGGAGGGTAAAACAGCAGGGGAGACAAGATGCGTGGGGAGAGGAGAGAGGCAGATGAGTCAAGAAAGATGAGAGAGGCGAGAGACATGGAACGAGGGTAAAACAGCAGGGGAGACAAGATGCGTGGGGAGAGGAGAGAGGCAGATGAGTCAAGAAAGATGAGGAGTGATGAAGAACAGGGTGGGAAGAGAGGGGGGTTGTTCCAGAGAGGAGGTGAGATGTGAAAAGGAAAGCAGGGTTAGGGGGATGAGGGGAGCATAGAGAAAATGAGAATAGCAACGAGTGAAGAGAAAACAGTGTAGGAAACAAAGCGAGGAAACATGGAAAGAAAGGAGGCAAGAGGTAGAGATGAAAAAGACATCAAGATGGAACAGAGATGAGATGGAAGCAAGGATCAGATGAAGGGAAAGTAAGTAAGATAAGACAGTAGAAAACACATGGAGGAGGTAAAAAAGGAAAGAGGAGGAGGCATCGGAATGGATTGAAGGTAAAGAGGAAACAGTTTTAGGAAACAAAAGAGAGGTGGCATTGGAAGAAAGGAGACGAGTAGGGATGAAAGAGACATCAAGAAATAAGAGGGATGAAAGATGAGATGGAAGCAAGGTTCAGATGGAGGGAAAGTACATGTAGGTAAGATAAGACAGAAGATAAGCACGTGGACATGATGGAGGAAAAAAAGGAAATGAGGAACCGGAACGGATGAGGAAAATGACAACAGTGATGGAGAAGGGAAGACAATAAAGAAGAGTAACGAAGATAACAGAGATGAAGACAGCAGAAGATAAGATAGCAATATCATACATTAAGGGAACAATAGCAAGATCATAGAAATATTGAAAGATTAATCGAGAACAAGGTAATTAGGAGAGAGGCCAAGAAAAAGCGCAGAAGCAAGATTATGGAATATAAAAAAAAGTGCAGTAAGAGAGAGAAGACAGCAAAGGCAAGATGCAAGATGTTAGCAAGGGAGCAAGATGGTTGGAAAGAAAAGACAAATTGCTAAACGTTAACGATATCATTATGAAGTCATTAATAGAATCATGATAACGATACAAATGATGACATCGTCAGTCGCGCCACCAACCGAAATGTCCGTGTTTTGTATTTTTGTTTAAAATGGTTTTAAGGTTTTTAGAGATATGTATTTAGCATCCACGATGCGTTTTTTTTTTTTTTTCAACATGCAACTGGCACAGCTGGATAAACAGGCTCATGAAAACATCATGTGGCACTTTTGAGTCTCATGAGCTGTTGCGTATCTGTTGGGCTTACAGCTAGAAAGGATATACCTTTTTCTGGTGTTTCCTGTATCTAAATATGTAAATGTATGCGCGGAACTAATATTTCTTAAAGGGTGTATGTACTTTTTGTAGGACAAAAAACACAATGTCCACAGATTTACACTAAACTTACACAGTTTGAAGATAATGATGGTAGAAAGCTTCCCTGAAAATATTACGTGCTGAGGTGCTGTAGCTTTTGGGGTAATGAGTAAAACAATGTCATGAAATTAATTTTCGTCTCATGAGACGAAAATTATTTTAAGCATGTACAAACGTATTTTCATGTTGTTGTTTTACTCATTTCTCAAAAACTACAGCACCTCAGTAAGTAATATTTGAAGGGAAGCTTTCCACTATCATTATCTTCAAACCCTGTAAGTTTAATGTAAATCTATGGACATTTTGAAAAAGTACCCAAATCCTTTAATTGATGCACGCACAATGTAAAGATTGATCATCCCTTATTAACTGGATTAATTAATAAACTCATCTTATTGTTTTGTCAATTTTGTCAAAATTATCGATTTGGAAGCCATATAAAACACTTAGTAACAATGTTAAACCGTCAAAATTTACAGACAAGGCGGTTCGTGCGGGGCGACTGGCTGTATGACTGAAAAGGTTTGTTGTAAATATGGAAGTATTATCTTAGAAACATTAAAAAATGATCAACTGGGAGGACACGTACTTCAAACTCAATAAACACACTCCAAAATAAGGATGGAAACAAAAACCAAATAAGGACTTCAGAAAACAGGCCAGGAACTATCTTAAAGACTATCACTCCAAAACGAAAAAAGGAAACTCTAGGGGAGTTCAAACACTACAACTTTAAACGAGCTATTAAGTAAAATTCTTACATAAGAAGTTCAGAAACACTGCCTTTTCTGTTTACACCCAAAAGGAAGGGAAGAAAAGAAAGCCAGTTTGTTTTTTGACAGATACTCATTTTGAAAATGAAACAGACTTATTAAGTTATATGTACAGGTATGGCTATTTATCACATATCTTTTCTTACAGCTCAGTTCCGAAGTCACTAGGTGTTGAAAATCTTACTTTAAAGTTGATTGGCGTTTAAAGAAGTTGAAGTGAACACCACGTTTAAAACTTAACATTTTCAACTATTTGGGTAATTTACTCTTCGTCTTTGTTAAACCAAATTTGTCTTTGTACAACCTCACATTCTCAAGAAATATGAGTTTCAGTTTTTGTGCAGGTATTTAAAAAAAAAAATTAAGTAGAAGATTATAATCAACAAATTTTGGGCTTTGCTTTTAGGTTTTACACAAAAGTGCTAAAGACAAGATTGTTTTAGCAAAGTACAGAAAAGTTCCTGGGATATAATCTTTTAGAAGAAAAGTGTCAGTGGCAGAAGTAAGAAATGCTTTGGAGAGAAAGAAAGAGAAAGAGAGAGTGATAAAAAAAAAGAGTTTGGTACAAAAGTACGAACGCCAGAACTGCCAACATTTACGTCTTGCAATCAGAGAGATTTTGTCCCAACAATTGGGGAGATAGATTGGGTGCGTTCCATAAGCTTACCTGAGTCGACCCCGCGGTGCTCACTCGGGTGAGCCCCTGACAAGAGCTAATCGAAACGATCACACTCGCCCTCTCGTGGTGACAGCATGCACTTAAGGTCACCCAAAGTGACCCACTCCACAAGCAGGGCACTGCGGGCTGACCCGGGTGAGCCCCTGGAAATAACGTCAAAGCTATTCGAACGCACCGGGGGCAGACCGGGGTAGACCCAGGGAAGCTAAACGAACTCACCCATTATTAAGAATTCTATTCAACTTTCAGTGCCCGCGTTTTTGCATTTTTACTCTAAAATGACCAGCTTTTTTTAGGTTTTCTCAAAATTTTGTAAAACAAAGAAGTCTTTCTCACCCAACAAAATGTATCTTGCTGATTTGTGTTGCCTTGGTACATCCATAAGTCAATACTATTGAGTGATAATGCCCTCCCATGAAAACATGTACTGTATTTGTACAAATTGATTACGCTTTTCGAGTAAATAAAAAAGAGTGTACATGGACAATTCAGGTGCTTTCAGAATCCATAAAATAGATCATACATGTACGTCCTTGGCACTGAACATGCTGAAAGAGTGAACTAGGAATGTTTCTACAATCAGCATGATCAGGAAGGTTTGCAAATTTGTTCATCCGAACATCAAACATGGACAAATTTTGTGTTTTTTTTTTCTTTTTTTTCCCCGAAGATCAAACATGGACAATTTATTTTTTTTTTTTCCCCATTTTTTTTTCATTTTTTTTTTTTCGGGGGAGGGGTGGGAAATTTTGGCAGACAAGAGAGTTGGCAGCTCTGAAGCACACAAATTTTTTAAAAGCAGAACTAGACATTAGTAATCATCTGGGAAATGTGTTGAGCTTCTCTGTTAGTCAGACACAGAGGACAAACGGTTGGATATTATCTGCAGCATAAATTTGTTTATTTTAACTTTTTTTTTAGGAAAGAGAAGGAAGGACTCGGAGCTTTGGGGAAGTACTTTGGGGAAGTACCCTGATCAGATTTGTCGATTAGCTGACCTACATGTAGCAGCTTTGCTACCACGGGCAGAGCGCCGTATCGATCACTAACCCCTGGAAGGGCAACGCTGAAAAGCAATGCTGATCGGCTGACAGAAAGTGTCTGCTTTAATTTACGCACACGCACGCTTTGTATACGCCTGCAACCATGGCCCTCCTATTGTCTCTCTTTTGTTAAGCAGAAAATTATCCCGCAATATTTTGGAATTGGGCCCCAAGTTCCACCTAGTTATTCAGAGAACCGTGAGTAACCGTGGAAAAAGGTAAAAGGACCACAAAGACTTACACAATATGTGAGAGGTCAAGAGGTCGTTCAGGTTCATCTGGATAGTGAGGTATACGTTGCTGCTTGGAGGGTGAGCGGAATGGCTTCTTCAAGGCCTTCCCCACCTTCTTGGCCGGGGATTTCTGGAAGGAAACAAATAAAAAATAATAATAATAGAGAGGAGAAAATACCTGTAATTGGATTTTGTGTAGAGTGTCATGGTCGAGTGGTTAAAGGCAGTGGACACTATTGGTAATTGTCAAAGACTAGCCTTCACAGTTTGTGTATCTCAACATATGCATAAAATAACAAACCTGTGAACATTTTAGCTCAATCGGTCGTCGAAGTTGCGAGATAATAATGAAAGAAAAAAACACCTTTGTTACTGAATCACAACTTCTTGTTTTGTGCAACTCATAATCCTAGACGTTAAACCAATGTTTGTATGAGAGAGATTAGCTGTTGCCAGCCCGGTGTTTATAGCCTCTTGTTTGCTGTGTTCCCTTCAAGGTACTGGACACTATGGGTAATTGTTCAAAATAAATATAGCAGAAAAACTTACTTGATAGCGATCAATGGAGAGATGTTGATAGTATAAAACATTGTGAGAAACGGCTCCCTCTGAGATAACGTTGATTTTGAGAAAGAAGTCATTTCTCGCTAAAATATTTGAATTGAATTCGAGACCTCAGCTGAGGTCTCGAATTTAAGCATCTGAAAGCACACAACTTGTGCGACATTGTTTGTTTTTTTCTTCCATTATTATCTCGCAACTTCGACGACTAATTGAGTTCAAATTTTCACAGGTTTGTTGTTTTGTGCGTATGGGGAGATACACCAAGTGAGAAGACTGGTCTTTTAGAATCACCAGGTGTCCAGTGCCTTTAAGAGAGAGACAGACCTTGATCCCCCAACCTACCCAGGATGAGTATTCCTTCATTTCGTGATCGGAGGTGTGGCTACCCGACGTGTAGCCTCTCCAGAAACAGTTCTGGCAGAGTTGATAGTTGGGGCAACGGTTACACTTATAGCGGTACCCCATCATGGACTCTGACTTGCAGTTACTGCACTCAACCGGGTGGAACACTGCAGAGGAAATCATCATTCAAAGATTTAATTATACTCTTTGTGACAGGTGCAGCAATGCTCATCAGAGCAGGCCATGATTAAAGCCATTGGACACTTTCGGTACAGACAAAAAATTTAAAGTTCACAGATTTACAAATAACTTAAAGGGTTTACAGAAGGTAATGGTGAAAGACTTCTCTTGAAATATTATTCCAGGAAATGCTTTACTTTTTGAGAAAACATTAAAACAATATCAATTCTCGAAATTGAGAATTACGGATTTATTTTAAACACATGTCATGTCACGGCGAAACGTGCGGATACAAGGGTGGGTTTTCCCGTTATTTTCTATATAGAAGTTATGATACACGAATTGTGGGCCTTGGACAATACTGTTTACCGAAAGTGTCCTATGGCTTTAAAAGTCACTGGACAATATTGGTAATTACTCAAAATAATTGTAAGCATACAAACTTACTTGGTAACAAGCAATGGAGAGCTGTTGATAGTATAAAACATTGTGAGAAGCAGCTCCCTCCGAATTAATGTAGTTTTCGAGAAAGAAGTAATTTTCCAATAAAATATTTGAATTTGATTTCGAGACCTCAGAATTAGATTTTGAGGTCCCAAAATCAAGCATATGAAAGCACACAACTTTGTGTGATAAGGGTGTTTTTTCTTTCATTATTATCTCGCAACTTCGACGATCAATTCAGTTCAAATTTTCACAGGTTTGTTATGTTGTGCATATGTTGAGATACACCAAGTGAGACGACTGGTCTTTGATAATTACCAAAAGTGTCCGGTGTCTCTTATGGTAAGGTATTTGTTTAATAATCACTCTTCAAATTAACGGCAATAAAACATTTGGTTAGAAGCCTACAGCAGCGCTTGATAGTAGAAATCATTTTGAGAAACATTTCGCTTTGAAGTAATGTGGTCATGTAAACAGATAATGCCCAAAAATTTGAACCTGTATTCCAACTTAGGGACTTATTCTTCCTGCGTGGACATATTATTCGCTCCGGATTTTCAGCGATACCTCAAAAACACCTTTTGAAATGAAATTTTCAGATGTTAGTTTCACTGTGTACATTATCACGAGAGGGCATTATCACTCAAGAAATACTGTTGACTTTGGGATGTACCAAGGCAGCAAAAATCAGTACGATACATTTTGTTATGTGAGAATTTTTTTTTACATACTACAGCCATAGTATTGACCACTTACCATTCTCTACATTACACATACGATGCATCAAGGGGAACCACATTAGACATGGTGGTCCGGGGTCAGCTAACAGAGTGTCCAGAAAATCATTCAATGTCACTCGCCTGTTGGCATTCTGGAGAGAAAATGAGGAAAAAAATTCATAGTATTTACATTAATCCATCTATTTTGACCAATAGGCAATGACCAGGGGGGGGCACGGAGCCAATCACCTTTGTTGCCTCCGTCAAAAAGACCTGCATACAAATTAACTGCTCTATAAATAGTGTAATAATTATTTATAAATTAACTCTAATAAAATAAAATCCAGGTCATACATGTAGATGTTGACCAAGGTGTGCAAAAGGTGACTGTATGTACGTATACTCACGGGTCCCTGGCCAAAGCATGATTGAGCGGCGTTCTCGCTGTAACCAAATGACGGTCCTTCAAACACGGCCGTGGGAAGCTGCAGCACCAACTTGAGGTACTCATCAAACTTGGAGTGGATCAAGACGCCATTGCTGTCCGAGATCTGGGAGAAAACATCTGTCAAAAGAAAGAAGAAAAAAAAACAGTCGGAGGTTAGTTCCCATATTGACTGTCAAAATCAGTATTTGATCTCATTTTTATCAACACTCCCTATATTAACATGAATAGTGTATTACAAGGAGATTTTAAAAAAAACTTTCATCATTGCAATTGACTGCCAAATCAATTATATTTGACTCCTTTATATGAGCAAGATTGGTCTATATGTACATATGTGTATTGAGTGGAGAACTCCCCCCCAAAAAAGTAATTTTCATCATTGCAATTTTGTGACTGTAGTTAATAATTGATTGTCAATTGTTCAAATTTTAATCAGAACTCATATGAAATGATTGATATAAATATTGAGGTATTATTTTCATCATTGCAGTTAATAATAATAATAATACACGGTTTTTATATAGCGCTTTTTCACGGGGTGTCTCAAAGCGCTTTCGACATTATTACCCCTGGTCACTGGGCCTTAAATCATTCCTTAAACCATCTCAGCTCCCTGGGGAGTATACAGCCTGTGCAACAATTATATGCGCTACATGGCTAAACCAATCACAAGAACCATCTCTGCCCTCACAGGTACCCATTTACCCCTGGGTGGAGAGAAGCAATTATAGTTAAGTGTCTTGCTCAGGGACACAAGTGTCACGACCTGGACTCGAACCCACAAACTTTTTAGAAAGATAGGTTATTGCAGTGATGAATTTTGAGACCCAATTAGTTAGCACCTTATAAGGGTTTACAAGGTGCTACGGCGCATACAGCAGCCACAGCCAGGAACACCGGGGCGAACCCCTTCTCTTTTCGATAGGTGCACTGGGTTCTTTTACAATATGCGTTACACAACACATGGGACCAACCGCTTTATGTCCCATCCGAAGGACGAAGCAATAAGGACACAAGTGTCATGGCTGGGAATTAGAACCCACACTCTGCTAATCAGAAACACCAGAGTTTGAATTTGGTGATCTTAACCGCTCGGCCACGACACTTCCACTTCCACTTCCAATAGTGCCCAGTGCCTTTAAAATAACTTCAAAGAGTGAAGGTTTTTCTTCAAGATAGATCAGAGGGTAAATCCATCAAGATGAAGGTTGCATAAACAATGTTCACTTCCTGCTTGTGCTTCATGATTAAGACACACACAAAGAGCAGTATTTTTTTTCATGTCATCAAAGGGGCCCAGTCACAGTTTACAGTCCATTTACTCCAAACCAACCAATTTCCTAAAGCTTTTGGACTGTAATCAATCACTGTGGGTAGTTTTGTAAAAAGAAATGTTAACATTTTACTTCCTTATCATCTGATTTTTAAGGTGTTTTTCATCTTTGTTTTAACCTGTATGTTTTGCCCTTTCAATATAAAAAATGTGTATTATTTTGAGTATTTTAAATTGTTTTTATTGCTGTTTGTATATATTTAGATACATAGGTATTTATAAAGTATATTTAAATTTATTGTTGTTCTTTATAGGCCCAGCTGGAGAGGAGAGCCTCTCGACAGGAACTGTGTTTCTTTTTTTTAAAGCAATTCTTTGGGCTCCAGCTGTTTCTTTTTTCCTCCTCTCTGTATTTTAATTGCTCATTGCTGTATTTAAAAAAAATGGTTTTTACCTAATTAATGTGCATTATTGTACTTTTCTATCTACCCGAGAAATGAAATGTATAAAATCAGAGATGCCAAGTCTAGAGGCCAACATGCTATGTTGAGCTCAACCAACTCCTGGGAGAGCCACAAAGGGTTCGTAATCTGCAAATTTGCGCTCTGTATGTAAGGCAGCTGTCAAAGTTGATGATTCGGAAAAACTGTGTGTAATCTTAAGATTGTGCAAACTTTGTAGATTGCGTTTTTTGTACTACACGAGCGCAATTTGGCAATGCATTGTCGTTAATCTTTAATTGTTTTCCCGGTCTGGCCCCAATGCAGAGAGAAAATGGTTGCTGTGTGTGTGAGCGTGAGATTGATAAACATTTATATAAACATCTAAAAGAGTTTTTGTCCACTAACTTTATACAGCAAGTACATTAATGATAGACCCCCCCTTGTTCTATTGGAAACATTATGTACGAGGAGTGGCAGTGCCGATATTGTTTAAATAGAAACATATTTTGAGGATTTACCTTGTGAGATTCTCATTTCTCCACCAAAACATAAAGAACCGAAAAAAAACAAGCAAAACCTTTTTAAAAATTTAACGTCGTCAGAATTGGGGCAAAGATTTTACAGTAGTTTTATTCTTACTAAGAGAGTGGCCCTTTAATTACCCTCAGCACAATTATTATTGTTTTTGTTACGATTTATTAAAGTGAAACTTAGAATGTTAGTTTTATTATACATGTCCACGTTTACATAGGATTAAAGGGAAGGTACACGTTTGGTAATTGTCAAAGACCAGTGTCCTCACTTGGTGTATCACAACATACGCATAAAATAACAAACCTGCAAAAATTTGAGCTTAATAGGCCATCGGAGTTGCGAGAAAATGATGAAAGAAAAAACACCCTTGTTGGACGAATTGGTGTGCTTTCAGATAGGAATAAAAAAAACTTCTAGCTAGAAGTCTTTTATTATTTTAGTGAGAAATTACTTCTATTTCAAACTCTATGCTACTTCAGAATGAGTCGTTTCCCACAATGTTTTATACTATCAACAGCTCTCCAATTCTCATTATCAGGTCAGTTTTTAAGCTAACATTTGTTTTGAGTAATTACCAAACGTGTACCTTCCCTTTAACACTATAAAAAAAAAACATTTCAAAAAATACACAGGTACGCTTTGCCTTTAAAGCATTGAGTTTTGAACTTTAACCTTCAGCCTCAAATAACCCCCAGACACGTAAGTCAACAAAAATATTCTTTGGAGTTGGACCAAAGACTAAAAGCATTCAAAATGTTACCCTCCGATAGAGAGCACAACGAGTTGGACCTTGGTCACAGACGCGTGGGATGCAACTGAGTTCTTGTTTACAATCAACACGACCGTATGTTCCATGTTGATCAGAAATACAACAATTAGTCAAACAAAAACGATCAGGTACTTGTAGAAGTGTAGAAACTTTACATTTTTAGACAAACATCTCTGCCCTCTGACATGTCTGACTGAAACACTCGGACTTTTCCACCAAAGACAAGCAGGCAGGTTTTTGAGTACATGTAATTTTTTGTTTTTTGTTTTTGCCCACTATATATATGGTAATGCTGGTAGTAAGAATTTTTTAGCAAAAATAAAAAGTGACTTTTGAAATTTTGGTGGTGATTGGTTCAAATTGTTGTATGGTTCAAACCTCACCTTTGTTTTTTTTTTAAATCTAAAATATCCAGGGGTGAATTTTTTAAAACTTTTATCTGAATTCAGACCTTAATTTTATCTGACAAAAATAGCTATTATTTTCTTCCAATACAAAAAAAAATTCATGCTTTTCGATCTACTTTTCCTAGCACTTAGGATATTATTCCCACAATCTCCTTGAATTATTTAATGCCAGGGGTTTACCAAAAGGTGGAAATACCTCAATTTAAACACGTAAAAACTCCTAAAATAAAAATTGTATTTTCAGACATGTTTTCTGACCGAACAATACCTCATTATCAAACTTAATTGTGTGACATATTGGCCTTTGTAGTTTGCTAAAATACTGAAATACTAAAAATAAAATTGTATTTTCAGACTTAGTTGTCAGAATAAATCTCACCCCATCAGTGACAGAGATGAGGCCCTCTGTCTAAAAAACACACCACAACATGTTTTCTGACCGAACAATACCTCATTATCAAACTTAATTGTGTGACATATTGGCCTTTGTAGTTTGCTAAAATACTGAAATACTAAAAATAAAATTGTATTTTCAGACTTAGTTGTCAGAATAAATCTCACCCCATCAGTGACAGAGATGAGGCCCTCTGTCTAAAAAACACACCACAACATGTTTTCTGACCGAACAATACCTCATTATCAAACTTAATTGTGTGACATATTGGCCTTTGTAGTTTGCTAAAATACTGAAATACTAAAAATAAAATTGTATTTTCAGACTTAGTTGTCAGAATAAATCTCACCCCATCAGTGACAGAGATGAGGCCCTCTGTCTAAAAAACACACCACAACATGTTTTCTGACCGAACAATACCTCATTATCAAACTTAATTGTGTGACATATTGGCCTTTGTAGTTTGCTAAAATATTGAAATACTAAAAATAAAATTGTATTTTCAGACTTAGTTGTCAGAATAAATCTCACCCCATCAGTGACAGAGATGAGGCCCTCTGTCTAAAAAACACACCACAACATGTTTTCTGACCGAACAATACCTCATTATCAAACTTAATTGTGTGACATATTGGCCTTTGTAGTTTGCTAAAATATTGAAATACTAAAAATAAAATTGTATTTTCAGACTTAGTTGTCAGAATAAATCTTACCCCATCAGTGACAGAGATGAGGCCCTCTGTCTAAAAAACACACCACAACATGTTTTCTGACCGAACAATACCTCATTATCAAACTTAATTGTGTGACATATTGGCCTTTGTAGTTTGCTAAAATACTGAAATACTAAAAATGAAATTGTATTTTCAGACTTAGTTGTCAGAATAAATCTCACCCCATCAGTGACAGAGATGAGGCCCTCTGTCTAAAAAACACACCACAACATGTTTTCTGACCGAACAATACCTCATTATCAAACTTAATTGTGTGACATATTGGCCTTTGTAGTTTGCTAAAATACTGAAGCCCCGGTTTCTTTACAGACCATTGATCTCTGAAGGTCAGAGTTGACAGCTGCCTCTACCAAGCAAACACACACACATGCGCCTGCTGTATGCATAACCAGCAGCTCACTATAACCACACAAAGACTCAGACTCGTCCAAGTGCAGTACCAAGGAAACATTGCTCCCGTACAGGTACAGTAAAGAGCTTTCATTTTGTTATGAATGTACATGTAGGTGTTATATTATGTCTAAATAGTATCACAAAATGCATTTATGAGTTGTGTTTTGGAGTGTTTTGTTTATTAACAAGTTGCCTGTGTGTTCATAATCTTGGCATAATGGGTACAACGTACAAACATGGAGCAATATTGCTCCATGGTACAAACATGTACATGTAGTACTTCATATTTCATTCTTTTTATGCAATATTTTGAATGACTGTTTTTGTAAACTGTACATTTCGGATTTTAGCCGCTGTATTGCAGTGTTTTAATAAACCGTGAGTAATAATAATAACAAATGTTCATGTTAATTTATGTCTATTTTGATTCGTGTGTGTGGACAAGCATGCACACTTGGATCGGGTGTGAGTACATTTACAATGTAATACAAAATGAAAGCTACTTTCAGGGCTATATGCTTCGTTTTTGAAAGGGCAAGGGCACCAAGGCATTTCTCTTTGGCAAAGGGCACCCTATGAGGAAATTGTAAATTTCTACTGGAGCATTTCAAGGGCACCAAGGCAATGACAAGGGGCAACGGAGACAATCGCCTCCGTTGCCTCCATGAAGTATCCGGCCTGTACTTTGTGTGCACATAATTTTTGAGGCTCTGGAATGTTCATTTACCGTTGACATTGTACTACTCAACTTTGGATGAGCAACGAAGAAATTGACAAGAGCAGGATTTTGAACCTGCGACCTCAGGTGTAGAGCTGATAAAAATAGTTACAAATGTACATGTAGGTGTCAATCTGGGTTACAGTTTGCCCATAAAGAAAGGGCAGTCGACATCTATAGCCACATTAACAGGAAAATAATCTGTTCCATGTGTATTACATGTACCTACATCATGTACATGTACATGTACATGTACCTAATTTGGCTTGCACACTTTTGTATGCAAAAGTATATTTAAAAACTCACAACTCTCTGCAGGGAATTTTGGCTTGTACGATAGTGTACTCCACGTTACTAGGCATTCTACGCTTACAGAGCTCGCGCAGAAATTCGGCGCTTGCACATAAGCGGAGAATGGTGGAATTGAGCGGTAAGCAGAGCCATAAAATTGCCCTGCTGTCCCCATACATGTACATGGCACATGTATGTTATTATTATTATTATTATTTTATTCGCCATAACAGTACAAAACAAAATACATTGACAACATTATACCCCAAGATGGGCAAGGGACAACAAAAGCAAATACATACTATGATCCGTAGATCTGTTGCCCCACATCTGGGGTACACAATAAAATTAATATAGATTTAACATAATATAGTACACAAAGCAATAATAAAAGCAGAAAATTAAAAACCAATAGAAAATGATAAATATATATTAAGAATAAAAAATAAATTAAATTAAATTAAATTAAAAATAAATAAATAAGTAAAAATAACAGATGGGGTAAGGATAAACAATAAAGGGAAATAAATAAATAAATATTATTATTTATTCGGCCATTTCATCAATAACAACAACAATACATGTACATTTAATTGCAAATAAGATTATAGTAAAAGGAAAACAAAATTAAGAAATATGTTGAACAGAACTACATAAAGGCATACATGCTAAATAATGGCAACTAAAGCACTGGTCCTGAATGAAGAAGACTGACATAAAGGTTTGGATACAACAAGAAACATGTGAAGAATAGATGAGAGAGTATGGTAGATTGGGAGAGGACGGGAAGACATGGTGGGGGAGGGAAGAGCAGGGAACCACAATTAGGGACAGAGACAACCCGTTTCATGTCTGGTACATTGTACACTTCTATACCATGTATTGAATGACTACAATCCCGGCCAAAATGCTTGGACCACCCTTTCCTGATACAACAGTTCCCTGTGCACTTCCCATTCACATTCACATTCAAACCCACCCCCCCCCCCCCCCCCCCCCCCCGCTCAATGTTGACTGTAATTCGGAACACAGTCGGCAAATGGAACCAACATTGGTTTGGACATTCATTATCTTTTCTAAGCGTTCTTTTGCGACCCCCCCCCCCCCCCCCGCCCCCGCTCAATGTTGACTGTAATTCGGAACACAGTCGGCAAATGGAACCAACATTGAAAGGGGGCAGGGGGGCCCAACGAGATATGGCCGGGATTGTAGATCTTATATAACTAGTCGTCACACTCATTCTATGCACACTAAGAACAGTGATACGGTTTGTGTCTTTGAGGTTTAGTATACCGTGAGGTATATACAGGGCAGTTAGACTTTAGGTCTTACTTATAAAAACATATTAAAATGTAATGTGAGGTATATGACTAATGTGCATGACGCTTCTTTGTCAGAGATTTACTAAGTTTCAAGGTCAAAACTAATAAACTTGTCACCGTCATCACTGACCAACGGCTGCAGTGTGGGTAAGTGCCGCTTGATGAACATGATGAACACAACACTGAGTGATTGTCTCAATGCACTAGGCCTATTGTATGCAGCGTTCCCCTTAAAGGCAGTGGACACTGTTGGTAATTACTCCAAACAATTGTTAGCAATAAAAACTCACTTGGTAACAAGCAATGGAGAGCCATTGATAGTATAAAACATTGTGAGAAACGGCTCCCTCATGAAGTGACCTAGTTTTCAAGAAAGAAGTAATTTTCCACGAATTTGATTTTGAGACCTCAGAATTAGATTTTGAGGTCCCGAAATCAAGCATCTGAAAGCACACAACTTCGTGTGACAAGGGTGTTTTTCTTTCATTATTATCGTAACTTCGACCACCAATTGAGCTTAAATTTTCACAGGTTTGTTATTTTGTGCAGATGTTGGAATACACCAAGTGAGAAGACTGGTCTTTGACAATTACCAACTGTGTCCAGTGGTCTGCTGGCCCACATGGTAAACAGCCACATGTAGTTAAAACACCCATGGATCAGTGAACATTCTCTGTAAGTGATGCGGCTGTCTACTTCAGTGTTGAAACACGCCCCAAACTAGCATGCAAATCTGGACTTAAAATTACAAACCTTATGGACCAGTGAATACATGGTCCTGCTGGCTACATGTAGTTACTGAAAAAGTTAAGCACAAACCTCTGTGTATGGATACACAGTGGTATGGAATCAGTGTTGAAACAAAGAGGATAAAAGCAGGAATTCTAATAACGGCTATCTCTGTATTTCTTCTTGCAGAGTTCTCCGTTGAAGAGAATCAACGATGTCTGAGCCTGTTAGAGTCGTCCTGTGGGGGTGCCCTCGTACCTGCTCATCCTCCTTTCTAAAATGCATGAGCAAGATTCCAGACACCCAGGTCCTCTTTGAGCTGTTCACAACGGCCCACCTCTACGGACCCGAACGGGATCAAACCGTCGCGACCACGTTCCAGAAGGAACCTCATGTCGACACCAAGGTTGAGGAGAATGGCCTCCTGGCAAGGGAGTCCAAATCGGGCTTTCACAGCTCTGTCGCCACATACAGCTTCGCCAAGAAGCAGCTGGAGGCAGACTACCAGGGCAAGAAGGTCATCATCGCTAAGGAGATGGCTCAGTGTCTCATCCCAAAGTTGGACCACCTCCCCAAGGGGTATCAACACGTCTTCCTGATCAGGAACCCCGTCAAGGTGTTCCCCTCCTGGAAGAAGATCATCCAGGAGGTCCTGATGGTCAGATACGGGGAGCTGACAGCTCTTGATGACTTGATCATCGACAGGCAGGCTCGAGATGTCATGCCATCTGGGTTTGGCTTCAAGGAAACCTATGAGCTCTACCAGTACATCAAGGACAACAAACTCGGTCCCGAGCCCATCATCATCGACACAGAAGACCTAAAGAATAACCCAGCTGGCATCCTGTCCCAATTCTGCGAAAGGGTAGGGTTACCTTACACAGATGACCTTCTCGCCTGGGAGAAAGGGTCTGACGTGGCCGACTCCTGGATCATCAGCCAGCGCCACAAGTTCATCCTGAAGAATGCCAAGACTTGTGAAGTCTTCCGTGAGAGCACCGAGTTTAACAAATCTCCGATGGGAAATGAGAACGGTGTAGCCACGCTGACTGCCGACGTTCAGCGGTGTGTGGACGCCAGCATTCCTTACTACACAAAGATGTTCGAGCACAGACTGAAGGTTTAAGGGCTATGTATTGCACAAGTAAAGAGACATCTTTCAAGAGTGAACGCTAATACTCCTTTGCACTTTGGTGTGTTAAAATTTGCAGCGTTTTTTTTGATAAGTCAGCACTCACATTAAATGACACATTAAAAGGAGAGTTGAACCAGTGTTGCATTGAATGATGATTTGAATGTACATGTAATGGTCGTTCATAGTTTCTGTTGTAGAGACCTAATCCACCAAAATCATCCAAGTATACACGTCGAGGGGTGCGAGACTTGTAATTTGTGTAATATTAGCCACCTGAAATATTTAAGCCGCAGAAAATGTAATAGATCCGCCACGCCATTACAAAAGGCTCACCAGAAAAGCCATTTAAAAATGTTTGTATATTTTAAGAAAATAAAAGTAAATTACAAAAGCATCACTTTCGTGTATGATTTAACTTTATCAACGAAAATCAACTCAGATGTGCATATTGTAAGTTGTATGATCAAGAATGAGGTTGCTTGGTTTTTCTTCTCTTCTCTGGGGACTATCCCCCATAAAGCAGGCACGGAGTGCGTTTTGGCGACCCCAACCAAAGCCCAACCGACTCAGAAAGTCGGTTACTGGTTGTCTGAACAGCATCGTCACCGCGCTCAACCGATGACCAATGTTTCTGTTGGGGGTCGCCAAAACGCACCCATGTTGCTATACATAGAAATTTACAAACTCTAACCCAGCTACTACATGCGCACTGACTGGCCTCAGATCTTATACAGCCAGCCCGGGCGTGTGCAGTAACTGGGTGAGAGTCAATGCTGTAAAGACAACCTTTAAATCATCCCTTTATGGGGGATGAGGTTGGGGGGGCGTGCACTGTTTGCATATCAGGGGTTCTCTTAAAGGCAGTGGACACTATTGGTAATTGTCGAAGACCAGTCTTCTCACTTTGTGTATTTCAACATATGCATAAAATAACAAACCTGTGAAATTTTTTTAGCTCGATCGGTCAGCGAAGTTGCAAGATAATCATGACAGAGAAAACACCCTTGTCACACAAAGTTGTGTGCATTCAGATGCTTGATTTCGAGACCTCAAATTATAAACCTGAGGTCTGGAAATCAAATTCGTGGAAAATTACTTCTTTCTCGAAAACTAAGTTACTTCAGAGGGAGCCGTTTCTCACAATGTTTTATATGACCAACCTCTCCCCATTACTTGTTCCCAGTAAGGTTTTATGTTGATAAATATTTGGAGTAATTACCAATAGTGTCCACTGCCTTTAAGGATATTTCAAAACAGTGGGGCATTCTGGATCAAAATTTGTGGAATGCTTGGCAGAAGCACCCTGAATTAAAACAAGGTCTAAGGCAATGACTGGTTACGTTTATGTTTCAGGCTTCTTATTATACCATTTTTCGCCGCTGCTGATGTTGTTGTTATTGGAGACTTTGGAACGCTAGGTGGCAGCAGACTTACCAAGTAAATTTCCATTGTTTAAACGTAGTTCTGAGCATACGGACATTACCAAAACAACGGATTTTACCTGGTAAGTCTGCTGCCACCAAGCGTCCCAAAGGCCCCCCATTGTTGTTTTGCAGTATGCTTTTATTTGTACATGTACATGTACTGTATTTTTATCAATCAAAGAAATAAATGAATGATTTTAAGTTTTAAAAAGTACACGTCAACATGTGATACTCGTATCATTTTTCTGTTATATAGGCCTATAATAAAAAATCATCCAGGCACTTGACACCATATGTAAATGAGGCCCAACTCTACTCTACAAAAATAAATTATGTTAAAAAATCTAAAAAATCCAGGTTTTGTCTGCCAGGTTTTGTGGAGTGCAATTATTTTATTAGTGTGTAACAAGCAATTATAATAAAAAATTAAAAAAAGAAAAAGAAAAAAAGATGAGGGTTAGCATAAGCAACCTATTAGTGTAAGGGCCAACCAGAATAGTCAATGTAAAAAAAAAAATCATAAATAGAAAATAAAACAGATTATTTTGACTCACAGACTCATGCCGATTTTTTTAATTTTTTAATTTTTTGTATTATTTATTTTGAATGGATTGATAATATAATTCTGGAGAAAAAAAAAAGGATAAAACCTTCATGTTCCAAAAACAGCAAACAAAACAACTTCACAACGTGGTATTTTTAAAAAAGCATTATGCATACCGTAAAAAAAGATTAAATAGAGAACTGTTTGCATAAAAATCTACCAGGTGCATAAAAATGAATAAATTCAGACAAAACTGGCGGTTGCATGGATTTGATGGGATTTGTGCATCTAATTTGGTTCTAACATAACAATAAACATGAATAACTTGTACACGTTGTAAGTGCAGTGGTAAAAATCAAATAATTTTGCATGAATTTTTTAACTTTCTTTATAAAAAAAAACGTCACCTACAGATCATTTTGAAAAGCATTTATTGCAAAACTTGAAGTCTACAAATTCCACTTCAGATAAGTGGTTTTTTAATGGATGTTTTTTTTTAAGGTGACACTCTCTGCGACAATAAAAAAAACGAGATCTGGATGTGAAAAGATAATCAATACAATTAAGGCCATACACCTATCTCCACTTAATGCACGCTATAAAGTGGGTCTTACGAACCAGAAGTATCTTGAATATCAAGAGGTATGTATTAAATGATTGACAGAACAACAAAGGACCCAGAAAAGCCTTTCTTCACCATATTCGCGGCGTTTTAAGTGGCCTTTTACGCGTCTTGTACATTGAGGTTTGTGGTAGCACCGTGTGTAAATCTCTTTGAGTAGTGTTGGTTCTGAAGAGAACCGGTGGTTGACAACTTAAAGACACTGGACACCTTCGGTAATTGTCAAAGACCAGTCTTCTCACTTCTCAACATATGCACAAAATGACAAACCAGTGAAAACTTGAACTCAATTGGACGTTGATAATAATGGAAGGAAAAAACACTATTGTCACACGAGGTTGAGTGATTTCAGATGCTTGATTTTGGGACCCCAAAATCTAATTCTGAGGTCTCGAAATAAAATTTGTTTCTCACAATGCTTCACATGCTAACAACAGCTCTCCATTGATTATTACCAAGTAAGTTTTTATGCTCACAATTATTTTGAGTAATTACCAAAATCGTCCATTGCCTTACAATTCGATCAGCATGCTCAATCATCAATCAATCAATCAATCAACATTTATTTCCATACAAACACAATATACAAATACAAACAATAGGATGTTACAAGACTGAAAACTGTATGGAGGCATGGCCCATTAAAGCAAAGCTTGTAAGCTGGGATGCCTTTTACAAAACAAAGGAAGGTAATAAGATCATTTAAATTATAAAACAAAGCGTATAGTAACAACAATAACATCAAAACGAGACGGATAAACGAAACGCAAAAACAAAACACTCAACCAGACAAACAAACACCTCAAACTAACACCTCAAACACAACCAAACAAACAAACAAACAATACAAATACCACAAGACGGCCACGACGATAGAACTAAACCAAAATAATGACAGATGCTCTGACCGTCTTCAGGAAAACACTCGACTCTTTTGCTACATGTACATGTACATGTACAGGCTGCTTAGGTACTGCCTTGGAGGTTAACTGGTAGCTTGGCTCAATAAGGTTTATCGCGAACAGCAATAAAAAACCAGGAGGAAAACCAAGACTAGGCAAAGCCTGCGGCATTTAGCCAAGAAAGTCCCGTGAAAAGCCGGTCTCTCTTTGACTAGAACTGCAGGCCAAGCAAGGTGCGATTTACTGATTGAAAAAGAACGTTTTCAGTGACCTTTTGAACATGGTAACAGAGCTAGAACTTTTGATGGAGTGTGGAATGGAATTCCACATCCTAGGGCCTGCGACTGAAAATGCTCTGTCTCCTGATTTTCTGGTGGTACGAGGATATACAAGTTGCCCTGTGAACATAAGTTACTCTTCGTAATTGCTCTTCGTAGCCCTGGTTTCTAATGAGTAGGTAAATGTACATGGTGAATGTACTGGACATACACTTTTAAAAACATGTTTAAGGTCGAATGTACTTACATCTGAGTTTGTCCATGATCTTGCCGGCGCACAGCGTTGATAGAGCAACCTTTAAGGCGAATACAGTAATCTTACCAGTAGCACCACTAAGGTACAAAAGAGAAAGAAAAAAACCAAGAATATTTTACACTGTAAACATTTTCTTTGAGTAAAGTTGTTTGTGATTTAAAAGTTACAATACATGCCATATAACAATGTATAAAAGCCAAGTACATATACATGTACGTGTTGACCTTTGGTTTTTGGTTCGCCAAATTGCGTGCCGATACTCGTAAAAACATCAACAGAAAAACCTTATAGAATTCTCCAGATTGCAGATGAGGACTTCCAAAACATGAAAACCAAGATCATGTACATTGTATGTTTAAAGGCACTGGACACTATTGGTAATTACTCAAAATAAGTGTTAGCATAAACACTTACTTGTTAACAATCAATGGAGAGCTGTTGATAGTATAAAACATTGTGAGAAACGGCTCCCTCTGAAGTAACGTAGTTTTCGAGAAAGAAGTAATTTTCCACTAAAATATTTGAATTTGATTTCGAGACCTCAGAATTAGATTTTGAGGTCACAAATTCAAGCATCTGAAAGCACACAACATCCTGTATTATCTCGCAACTTCGACGACCAATTGAGTTCAAATTTTCACAGGTTTGTTATTCTGTGCATTTGTTGAGATACACCAAGTGAGAAGACTGGTCTTTGACAATTACCAAAGGTGTCCAGTGTCTTTAAACAATTAACAGGTTGCATTTCGAAGACCTTGTTTCATTTCATCATGGACATGTTTAAACGTATGTATGAACTGTACATGGTATTACATTGTACATGATGTACATAGGATAAAATATACATGAACCAAACTTCGCATTCTGTATTCAATGGCTCATCACTTTAATATTGACAAAGGAGTTCATCTTGAGAGACAAATTAGTTATTTTAGAATAGTCCAGGCATTTGTCATATTCCTTTGGGCCAGAGCCAATTTCTCTCCATGTAAATTTACTTCTTGTGACCTCAAGGATGTCGCAGAAGACATTCCGTTCAACTCTTAAGATCTTGCTCACTACATTTTCATCAATGACTAGCGCGAGCATGCAGCATGAACACACCTGCACCAGTACAAACAACCTCAACGATTGCCCCTGTGTTTATCCCCCTGGCATACCCTAACTTCCAATCTTCTATATCCCCCCTGCAAGCCGACATAAAACAACTCACTGCTAGTTCTTTCGGCTGCTATTTCAGGGTGAATTTCCATTGCATTGAGCACTGTGTTGTTCCAGCTGCATGTAGAATATGCCGAGGTGGAAAAAATGTTTCTCAAGCTAAAAAAAGTGGGCTCCTAAGTTGCTCTGCTTCAACCGTTTGAGCCTTAAAGATAAACCTTAGTGGTACAACCTCTTTCCCAACATACATGTACATCATGTAAGTCTAGAGCCAGCCTGTTTTACAGACGTTTTCATGGTAAATAGTGCCACTAATTGGTTTCTGACTGAAATTCAACCCAAAAACAAAATTTCTTTGGTTTTAATACTTTTGAAAAACAAACCTTTCCTGCCTGTGTACACATTTACAATAAATTTGTACCATTGTGTTACTCATCCGCTTACAAAAAAACAACAAAACAACTTTTTGTGTTTAGCAGCAGTGTGCAAAGGGTCCATGTTTGTAAATCGGCAAGCAGAAAAAACTTCCCTTGTGGTGTGCTGTATAAATTTTTTTGTATAAAGAATAGGTTGGCCATCAACATTAGGCCGAGTAAAAAAAAAAACATGTTTCACGTCCGGGTTTTTCAAAAAAAGGAGGAAGAGGGGCTTTTTATTTTTTATTTCAAGATGGCCGCCATTCTTTGTTAAAATGTCAAATATCCATTGTTTTTTCTACTGCTGAAATACACAAAACATAAATGAAACAATTTAGTCGAGGCATTCAGTCCAGACATTCAGATTGTTTTTGCTGAGACCATTTAAAATAACCCTATTTAAAAAAAAAAATGTGCATAAAAAAAAAATGTGCATATAAAAATACAAAATAAAATAAAAAAGGAGGCGGCCTGTAAAAAGGAAGCGGGCGGGACGCGAAACATGTTTTTTTTTTTACTTGGCCTTATCGGCCCTGCCATTACAGTGTGAAAGTTGGACCGGTTAAATTGACTGGACTCTGGCTAGCCCAACCTTTCCTTGGCAAGTAACTCGAAAAATGACATTTTTGAGAAAAGCAAAAACAGAGATGAGTTGTGTTGCCATAAACACAGCACAAAAGTGTAAAAAAAAATAGGGCCAAGATAGAACATGTAAGATAGAACATACATAATTCACATCCGTGAATAGTATGCCTTTAAAACTTTGAAATGTGAAAGTGCCCTCTATTTAAAGCCATTGGACCCTTTCGGTAAACAGTATTGTCCAAGGCCCACACTTTGTGTACCACAACTTCTATATCAAATAACAAACCTGTGAAAATTTAGGCTCAATCAGTCATCGGAGTTGGGAGAAAACAACGGAAAAAACCCATCCTTGTTTCCGCGCGTTTTGCCGTGTCATGACATGTGTTTAAAATAAATCCGTAATTCTCGTTAACGAGAATTTATATTGTTTTGCTGTTTTCTCAACAAGTAAAGCATTTCATGGAATAATATTTCAAGAGAAGTCTTTCACCATTGCCTTCTGTAAACCCTGTAAGTTATTTGTAAATCTGTGAACTTTTATTTTTTTTTCTGAACTGAAAGGGTCCAATGGCTTTAACAAGAAATTCTGTTATACATACGAACATATAATAATTAAATTTGTTGAGTATTTTCAACCCTGTACTTGATGAACTTTGTGCAAAGTTTATCACTGACACTGACAGCATGATGGAGGAGTACACTCTCTAACAGTCCAGTCAACGCTGTTTGTCTCCTCGTCTTCAAAGAGCACATAATACATGTATGATATGACGGCACATTGGCACTTCATTTCTGACACTGTGACAAGTTAATAGGTAAAAGTGCAGACCGCTGACAGCAATGCTCAACCTGAGTAGCTTCCCCCCCCCCCCGACTTTGAATAATCTCTCTCGAGTCAGAGAATACCTCTCTCTAATGTCCCCTGGGGCAGTACCCCCTTAGGACACCAAAGCCCAACGCAGCTGACTCCGCAGCAACAATTACTAAGCAACCATAATACATAGTTGCCATGAGCAAGATTTCCTTGTAGAGTCTCTGACAGTTTGTGAGGATCTGTTGACAATTTAGCAATGAGAATTACTCAAAGTGACATAAATGATGTATAACAAAGCGCCGGAATCCGCCGAAAAGGCGCTCATGGCACTCGCTCATGATACAAAAAACCAGTTCAAAAGAAACGGACAAAACACTGTACTGTTATACATACATGTACTGTACGTATAAATACGGGGTACATGTAATTTGTTGAAAATCTCTGGTAAACATTTCCTTGTAACATTTATAAACAGATGAGTCATGAGAGTGCAGTTTTTTAATGATAATGTTGTATCAGCAGTCCTGGGCCCAAATTCATGGCTCTATCTGCTTACCACCAAATTCTGCGCTTACAGCACTATTCTCTGCTTATATGCAAGGGCCGAATTTCTGCCTTAGCTGTGTCGTAAGCGTAGAATGTCTAGTAACAAGAAGTACGCAGGTGCACAAATCAAAATTCCCTGCTAACCATGAAATACGCTTAACATAAACGCAGAAATCCCTGCTTCCACAAGTTAGTGCCGATTCTTTACTTACGGTAAGCAGGGCCATGAAATTGGGCCCAGATGTGGTCAGTGTGGTAGGAAAAACTATTCCACACTTTCCCTGCAGTAACTACATGAACTCACTTCCCTTGACTAGGGCCCTTTTAAAAAACCACGGCTTCGGCTTTGGATTTGGCTTCAGGCTCCGTCATCTCGCGCAGTTGTAAAAACAACATGGAGGCCAAGCTAGCCTGAAGCCGAATCCAAAGGTGAAGTCGTCTTTTCGAAAAGGGCCTATGTGTTCTTTTAATTGTGCTCTCCCAGCTAATCTAAGAGGTTGTTCAGACACAGTACTAAAGTTGGTTTATTAACTCATGGTTCAACCCGATCGAGTTCAACTCTGTGTGTCTGAACGGTTTTAAAGTTAGTCCGAATCGAGTAAAACCCACAAAAGATAAACCGTCCAGGGAGGGGGTTTATCTTTAGGCCGCTTCGGGTTTATCTTTTAACACTGTGTGTGGACAGAATAAAAAACACCACATCCGGTTTAACTCACAACAGACGACCCAATGACCTCCGTAATCATTATGTAAACACACGGTGACCAATGAACAGGCCAATAAACAGGATGTTAGAGTAACGGGGTCGCGTTTGCTTTGACCTCTTAAAACCAAAGATAAACCGTATCGGGTTAAACTCAGTGCTGTCTGAACGCAAGTTTTTTTTTAATTTTGCGACCACCCCCTGCTGCTCGTAGAAGTTAAACCGGTTCGGGTCTAACTTAGTACGCTGTCTGAACATACCCTAAGGTTACTGCTTGGGGGGAATATATATTGAGTGATTAGATCTGTACAGTAGCTTGGCCGAATTTGAACCCCCAACCTTGTGACAGCATGTCCTGTTGTCTAACCACTTGACCACAGTGTACACTGTTTCAAAGTGAGACAGGAGATGCTCTATTCTAATGCATAATTTGTTGCTCCCTAATAAATGCATTCCGTATCTAGGGTGCTCGCCCTACGGCTTCAAATGTACAGGATGTCGTGTCCTGTAGACTTCTAAGCTGCACTTTCAAAGAGTTAAATCTCAGAGGCTCAAAAGGGTGACTGCGGCTGCAACCAATTTGCATTCAAATTCCCTCATTTAGTCGCCACAAATTTCCATGGTTAAAGGAACACGTTGCCTTGGATCGGTCGAGTTGGTCTTTGAAAAGCGTTCTGTAACCGTTTATTATAAAATGCATATTTATGGGTAAAAAGATGTAAAAGTAGAATACAATGATCTACACAAATTTACCTTGAAATTGCATGGTTTTCTTTTTACCTCGTCGACTAACACGGTCAGCCATTTATGGGAGTCAAAATTTTGACTCCCATGAATGGCCGACCGTGATAAATCGCGACGTAAAAGGAAAACCATGCAATTTTGAGTGATGCTTGTGTGGATCATTATTCTACTTTTAAAACATCTTTCTAACCATATGCATTTTATAACAAACGGTTTCAAATGCTTTTTATAGCCAACTCGTCTGATCCGAGGTAACGTGTTCCTTTAACATGCTAGGGGTGATTCAAAATAAATTGCTAAGCAGCTGTTTTTGGCTTACTCCATTTCTCTGTAATATGGAAATGTATGAGTGTTAGAGCACCATTGAAGGCAAGCAAGTGATTTCAGATGTTTCAGCCACACATCGTATGTAACTTCGTCAGATTTTTGGAGGGATTTTTTTTGCTTTTAAAAATAACAACTTCAGTGTTATCAATGATCGAATCAAGTTTGTGTTGACTAATAACTAAAGAAACTAACTAAAATTATATGTACAGTAAGCACATCATTTTTGGATTTGTAAAAACAAACCTCTTAAAGGCACTGGACACTATTGGTAATTACTCAAATTAGTTGATAGCATAAAACCTTACTTGGTAACAAGCAATGAAGAGCTGTTGATAGTATAAAATATTGTAAGAAACGGCTCCCTCTGAAGTAACAGAGTTTTTGAGAAAGAGTATTTAAACATTTGAATTGAGTTTGAGACCTCAGCTGAGGTCTCGAATTCAAGCATCTGTAAGCAAACAACTTGTGCGACAAGGGTGTTTTTTCTTCCATTATTCTCTCGCAACTTTGACGACCAACTGAGTTCAAATTTTTCACAGTTTGCTGATGTATTCATGTACAATGTATGTTGAGAAACACCAAGTTATTTCCGAGTAGTCACGGTATTTCTTCAAGATGACCTTAGCGCTAGGCTAACCTGTTTTGTTAAGTAACCATACATGTAGGGCCTCAATTCAGACAACTGAGTGAGACTGCATGGTTTAAGTCTTACATGGTTTTGGGGTTTGTGTATAATGGAAGAAAAAACACCCTTGTCAAACAAAGTTGTGTGCTTTCAGATGCTTGATTTCGGGACCTCAAAATCGAATTCTGAGGTCTCGAAATCAAATTTAAATATTTTAGTGGAAAATTACTTCTTTCTTGAAAACTACGTTACTTCAGAGGGAGCCGTTTCTCACAATTTTTTTATATTACCAACAGCTCTCCATTGCTTGTTACCAAGAAAATTGTTATGCGTAATTTAGGTAATTACCAACAGTGTCCTATTTTTCTCATACTTACTCATCATAGGCCATCTGAATGAAGTTAGACAGCAATGTGATGGACTGGTCCACGTTGATCTGGTGAGTGGATGGCAAGCGTTTATTGAGTTGATAGTAGATACTCGTGAGTATGGTCTCTACTCGATTGACGCTCAGCTCGTCTACAGCGCTCAGAGTGTTGAGTCCGTTCTCCCGGAACGCCTCGATCATGTTCCAGATGTCCACCAGGTGTACTGCATCGGTGGAAAATAGAACACCAATGGTTTACTAATGTCAGAGACAGGTTTACATACATACAGTAGGACAAAATGTAGCCGTATTTCCCATCAATAAATTACCATTTTGGACAGTTGGACATTTGGAAAAATGTGTATTTCCAATCAATTATCGTTTTTAGCAATTGGTGCTCAATATATATGGGAAATGGTGTTTTTCCCCCCGCGCCCCCCCCCCCCCCCAAATAATAATAATAATATATATATATTTTTTTCAAACAATAAAAATTGTGTCTGCATTTTGTACTTGGAATCTCAGGACGCCTTTTTAAAGGCAGTGGACACTATTGGTAATTGTCAAAGACTAGCCTTCACAGTTGGTGTATCTCAACATATGCATAACATAACAAACCTGTGAAAATTTGAGCTCAATCGGTCATCAAACTTGCGAGATAATAATGAAAGAAAAAAACACCCTAGTCAAACGAAGTTGTATGCGTTTAGATGGTTGATTTTAAAAACCTCAAGTTCTAAATCTGAGGTCTCGAAATCAAATTTGTGGAAAATATTTCTCTCGAAAACTATGGCACTTCAGAGGGAGCCGTTTCTCACAATGTTTTATACCATCAACCTCTCCCATTACTCTTCACCAAGAAAGGTTTTATGCTAATAATTATTTTGAGCAATTACCAATAGTGTCCACTGCCTTTAAGGGGAGGTACGTACACTTCTGTCATGTCTGTAAGAGAGGGAAAGTGTCTTAAAGTATGGGAACATTGCCGGGGGTACCCTCTGCTCCATATCGGCCACGATAGTTTCCGAGTAAGATATGAATAGTCTTTCTCGAAAACTCTGTTACTTCAGAGGGAGCCGTTCCTCACAATGTTTTATACTATCAACAGGTCTCCATTGCTCGTTACCAAGTAAGGTTTTATGCTCACAATTATTTTGAGTAATTACCGATAGTGTCCACTGCCGTTAAAATAAGAGTGTAGATAATGGGTGAGAACCAGCAGAAAGCCGGGTTTCACGCTGTCGTTGAAAAAAAGGCTTATACTGTAATGTATGTGCTTTAAAGCCATTGGACACTTTCGGTAAACAGTTTTGTTCAAAGGCCCACACTTCGTGTATCACAACTTAAAATAACAAACCTGTGAAAATTTAGGCTCAATCGGTCATCGGAGTCAGGAGAAAATAACGGGAAAACCCACCCTTGTTTCCGCACGTTTCGCCGTGTCATGACACGTGTTTAAAATATATCCGTAATTCTCGATATCGAGAATTGATATTGTTTTAATGTTTTCTCAAAAAGTAAAGCATTTCATGGATTAATATTTCAAGAGAAGTTTTTCACCATTACCATCTGTAAACCCTGTATGTTATTTGTAAATCTGTGAACTTTTATGATTTTTTTCTGTTCCAAAAGTGTCCAATGGCTTTAAAGTGACAGGTGTCTTTGAATTTGTCTTTGGGAAACGACTGCTACAATGTAACAATGTACACTGAACAAATTTCATGGAGCCTTCCTGTTAATTACAGTGGAGTAAAACTGGCATTCTATACATTTACAACACATTTACAATGTGCCATACATATTGTACAATGTATATATGAACATGTATAATATTAAAAATTTTTATAGATAACAACTGTGAACAACTACTATTTGTCCAATGAAAATAAACAGTCATTTTTTTGTATCAAAAGAGCGACCCAGTTCTTAAAAGCACTTAATTGCTACAAGAATTGTACAAACAAAAGGCTGCAACCTTCCCTTGGATCATCCATCTCATAATGGATTTTATACACTGCATGGACTGGCCAGTACTGCCATTCCTGATGTATAATGATGGTTCCATCCCATTTATCATGCAACTGGCATCCTCTCGCCATGAGCATTGGGCATCATGAATAAAGAGGTATTGGTCGACTACAGACTTCATGACGTGGACCTTAAAACACTGTGGGTTGACCAAGAGTGGGAATGCACCGAAGCTATATGCACTGATCATTGAAATACAGCCTTAAATACAGCCTTAAAGACACTGGACACTATTGGTTAATGTCAAAGACCAGTCTTCTCACTTGGTGTACCTCAACATATTGCATAAAATATTAACAAACCTGTGAAAATATGAGGTCAATTGGTTGTCGATAATAATAAAAGAAAAAACATCCTTGTCACACAAAGTTGTGTGCTTTCAGATGCTTGATTTCGAGACCTCAAAATCTTAATTCTGAGTTCTCGAAATCAAATTCGTGGAAAATTACTTCTTTCTCAAAAACTATGCCACTTCAGAGGGAGCTGTTTCTCACAATGTTTTATACTATCAATCTCTCTCCATTACTCGTTACCAAGTAAGGTTTTCTGCTTATAATTATTTTGAGTAATTACCAATAGTGTCCACTGCCCTTAAAGCCATTATATCGGTAAACAGTACTGTCCAAGTCCCACACTTCGTGTGTCACAACCAAATATATAAAATAACAAACCTGTGAAAATTTAGGCTCAATCGGTCATCGGAGTCGGGAGAAAATAACGGGAAACCCCACTCTTGTTTCCGCGCGTTTCGCCGTGTCATGACATGTGTTTAAAATAAATCTGTAATTCTCGCTATCGAGAATTGATATTGTTTTAATGTTTTTCTCAAAAGTAAAGCATTTCATGGAATAATATTTCAAGTGAAGTCTTTCACTATTACCTTCTGTAAACCCTGTAAATTATTTGTAAATCTGTGAACTTTTTTTTTTTTTTTAACTCGTACCAAAAGTGTATAATGGCTTTAAAACACCGCTGACCAAGAGTGTCCAGGGATTGAAAATGCGGCGAAGCTCTGTACTGATCATTTCAAATACAGCCTTAATGGGGAGATTTATCCCTACCTATTTGACTTTCAAATGTTTCTTACATGTACTTAGTATTGTCATTTTGTGTTGTGATTCAATTCCAGATGGAAATCAGGGAAAAGCTACGAGAGATTGTCGCGATAAATGCTATAAATCTACAGTTTATTGTTTTGATTGATGCGCATTCATTTTCTGTCTCCTTAAATCCTGACGATGGCCATGCTTTTGTCAATGTTGTGGAGTGTACAAGTTTAGACTAATATGGGAAAAATATACTACACTTGACTGATGTATAAAAGAAACAAATTACATTAATTTGTCTTATACTTACTACTATTTGTTAATTTGTCTTATACTTACTGCTTGTTTGTTCTAAAAACAAGAGTGAACCGATACCTTGATCATGATGATGCATCAAGGCAGACAATGTCAAGCAAACACTGTACAAAACAATATTTAATGAAAACCATTTGTTAAAAAGGCAGACTTTGTCATGTGTGTGTCTCTAAAAACAAAGTAATAGGAACAACAAGCAAACAGCAGATCTTTCTAGATTGTTTTGTTCATTTTTTTAAATTATTTATAATGAAGAGTGAACCAAATTCATTTCCTATGAATTCATTTCCTGTTGTTCCTGTTTGTACAATTATTTTGTTCCATGAACCTGAAAAAAGGCATTTGTGCCTCCTTGATTGAACTTGTTGAAGTGTACACCTTTTTGTACAATTGAATAGATGTTTTTTTCTTCTTTTTTTCCCCCCTAAAGATTCCAGCGGTACACGCTGCAATATGATTCAAACTGCCTCTATTTGTAACCATCGAACTAGCTGAGTGGTCTAGTGGGTGAGGCATCTGCACTACCATAGGAAAAAACATTGGGAGAAACGGCTCCCTCTGAAGAGACGTTGTTTTCGAGAAAGAAGTAATTTTCCACAAATTTGATTTCGAGACCTCTGAATTAGATTTTGAGGTCTCAAAATCAAGCATCTGAAAGCACACAACTTTGTGTGACAAGGTTGTTTTTTCTTTCATAGTTATCTCGCAACTTCGACGACCAATTAAGCTCAAATTTCACAGGTTTGTTATTTTATGCATGTTGAGATACACCAAGAGAGAAGAATTGGTCTTTGACAATTACCAGTAGTGTCCAGTGTCTTTAAGGAAACCCGACCAGTTGAAAAATCAATCATGCATTGAAGTTTACTATTTATTATTTGAACAAACACCGCAAAATGTAAGAGAAGATTGCTCTCATGTGTCTTCATGGGTATTGTACTTCATTATTTCATTTCTCAGAATTGAAAGGGATTTTATCAAGATATAATGTTTTTTTTTAACCCATACACCGATGTGTGTTAGCACTGTATACTCAGTACTTTCCCCGAGTCCTGTAAAAAAATATCACAAGCATCTTACTCAGGTGGGATTCGAACACACGACCCTTGCAATTCTAGAGCAGTGTCTTACCTACTAGACTACCGAGATTGCCCGGTAGCTAGAGGCAGTTCGAATCCTCTTTTCGGTTTTAAATAAGATTTCAGTCTAATGAAAATGCAACTCAATTTATCAGAGTCAACCAAAAACAATTTTGTTTTGCTAATACATGCAATAAAGTTGAAATTGCTTTGTAGAAACAGTGATGCATGATCAGAAGATCAGTGTGCCAAATGTGTCAGACTTGAAGATTAATTCGTTACTCAAATATTTGCCGAGTTTATCTGATGGGTGCGGAAACGTGTAAGCTTTTAAGACTGGATGATTAATAGATGAACATGATGTTATAGACGATGTGACCTCTGACGTCACTCAGACCATAACATGATTCGCGCGCATACCGCCGGGCAAAATCTTTGTGTTTTGGCAGCCAGCTAGAAAGTGTATGCAATCTTACCATGACTACGGGTCTTTTTGCCCGGCGAAACATAACGTATACAGTGTTTTGTCAACAGAGGGTGGTTTTAACGTAAACATAGGTTACATCGTCTATACAGTAGACTAGTTGCAAGTGCAGTACTTTCGGGATACAACATGAACAATGACAGGTTTGTAGTTCCTTCGGATTCTTTAAATGTGATGCGATCAAGTGATCTGATCATACAAAATGTAGACAAATTTGACTTACGCTGGAAGGGTATAAAAAATGCAACTCAAACGAACGCAAGGTTTGAAACTAGTATGTTGTTCCCAGTTTTAAAAGACTACTGTGTGTCACAAAAAGAATGAATTTAAACTCAGGCGTGTCAGAGCCTCAACTCTTCATGGCTGAGCGGATAAGAGCACCAGCCAAAAGCTCTTGTGTTTCTGAACAACAGAGTGTGGGTTCGAGTCCCGGTCGTGACACTTCAGCCTGAAACTTAACCATTGTTGCTGCGACCTTCGGATGGGACGTAATGCTGTTGGTCCCATGTGTTATGTAATGCATGAAAAAGAACCCAGTGCACTATTAAAATCGAAAAGAGAAGGAGTTCGCCCCGGTGTTCATGGTTTGATTAGCTGCATATTTTGTAAACCTTGTAAACCTTTTAGGCCTACATGGTGCCATGTAAAGTAAAAGGTCTCATACATGTACCATGTACTTCAAAAACGAAGCTCCTAAAACCTTGCAGGAAAATACTGATTTGTGAAGCGCGTTCAACGCCACTGAGTGACAGATATGAGCACTGTATAAGAAGCCATAATTATCATCATTATTTTATAATTTATGTACATGTTGTACATGAGTGGCGTGTCATGGACGAGCGGTTAAGAGCACCGGATTCAAGCTCTGCTGTTTGATCAGCAGAGTGTGGGTTCGAATCCCGGTGGTGACACTTGCTACATAAAATTGGGGAGATAGTGCTTTCTGCTCTACCGGCCAGGCTTCAGACTGATGATACCCAAGCCTACATCTGTATGGACTGTGAAAGGGGTAACCCTGTTTCAGCCCTAGGAGTAGGTGGCAATGGCCTCTGGAAAAAAATAATTGTAGCCCACACCTTGAAGTGGCCTTCAGGCCTTGTGTGTCAGGCGACTTGCATACAAAAAATATTTTAAAAATATAAAAAAAAAACTAGAAGGGTACGGGTACAAAATGCAACTTGGCATTCTACACAGTATACATGCAGTCAAATACGAGGTTGGAAACTTGTAGTATTTCTTTTCCAGTTTCAAAAAAGACTATCTCTACGTCACAAAAAAAACACTGAATTTGACCTCAGCGCAACCCCTCTTCAAAAACAGCATTTTACATCTACTGTACACGTTTACAGTATCCAGTGTCTGCTGAGAGTGGATACCATCCGATTACAAACTGAGCATGTCCTTATACAATAAACACTACACCCAGGGGACTGTCGTTGGATGGACAGCACTAAGCCATCTCCCCCATTGATTCTACACGAGTTAATTAATTATATCACCATGTGCAGGTATAAGAAAAGACATAAGTCCCTTATCGCACAATCAATATATGGTAGCATCTAAGTAGATTGAACATCGTTAATGAAATGGTCGTGAATAAGTCAATATAAAAAAACAATATTTTTACTGTGCGCACAAACTATACAGTCTGTATGAGTACTTTATACAATGTTTGCTACAGGCAGGTAAGACAAATTTTCCTGCGCATTAGGCGCTAAAATAAGTTCATCTAGACGCAGTACCCCCAAATCACTGAAACCGTCGTTTTAAGACACACCGTGACTGCCCGCGAGAGGGCGAGCTGGGCACCACTCAAAGTCCGTACTTCGCCAAGCAGGGGGTCACTGTGTTGGAACATGACCATCAAGGCGCAGTACCCCTAAATCACTGAAGCACGATTCAAGCATCTACTTATAAAGCGAACCGTCGTTTTAAGACACACCGTGACTGCCCGCGAGAGGCCCGCTGGGCACCAAGCAGGGGGTCACTGTGTCGGAACGTGACCAGATGAAACTTAACATAATGTGTCAACCGAAGAGAAGGAAAAACATAACCATATTTTTCCAAGGATGAGACAAGAAATAAATAAAATAAGTATATTGGAAAGTTGTGTGCAGATGTAAAGTTCTACATAACATTACGGGATTTGAGGCATTGCATGGTGAGGTACCAATGTATTTGGTTTGCAGTAACACCAGGTGTGTACAATGTATGACTACTTCCCAGATATATTTTGTTGTTTAGAGAACTGTCTTGCTTTATTATATTCTACTACAGCGGAGTAGATTTTTTCGAATTTTTCGGGAGACTTCTCAGTTTGGAAAAGAACTGTCCTGCTTATCAACTACACTACTAGGGGGCAGAAGGTAGAAAATCAGCTGGGACTACTACTTTAGCTTAAATAGTTCTTTTCTGAGCTGAGAAGTCTCTCGAAAAATCTACTACGCGGTAGTAAACTGCTCACACAAAGTTAGGAAACTTTTTTTTAATCAAGTATATCTTTATTATTTATTACTCTCATTGTATGTTTTACTATCGATGCAAAGCTAACGTGTTCTTCTTTAAAATGATTACCAAGTTTGCAATGATGACATGTTGCTTCGTTTGGCTACATGAATGACAATGATGCAAAGTCGCAAATCAAATGTGCCAAAATTAGCAATTTTGTGTTACTGTATGAACAAACAAGTTGACACTGTAAATTCAAACAAGCAAGACAACTTACTGATCTTAATCCACTTTATTGAGACAAGAATTTCTGTAAATACCCAAACAAGGTGGTTTCCCAAGAAATGGGGGCTAATGGGAGACTTTCTGGGACGATAGAGGGCAGCAGACTTACCGGGTAAATCCATTGTTCTCAGAATTATGCGCATGTTCAGAACTACGTAAACAATGGAAATTTACCCGGTATGTCTGCTGCCACCTAGCGTTGGAAAGTCTCCTATTGTGTGTAATGTGCTCAATGGTGCAAATCTTTGTGTAAACCATCCATGGTTCTGAAGCTTGACAGGTTTGACTATTGGTCATTACCAATTGACTGTTTAGCACAGTTAACGGTAATTTTGGCACATTTGATGTGTGACTTTGCCTCATTGTCATTCATGTTACCAAACTCAGGAACATGTACATGTGTAATCATTGTACATGTGGTATCATTTGAAAGAGGAACACTTCAGCTTTGCATTGATAATATAACATGTACAAAGACATTTATAAATAATAAAGATATACTTGATTTAAAAAAAGTTTCCTAACTTTTTGTGAGCAGTTTATATGTATAGCAAGACAGTTCTCTAAAGAAAAAACTCTATCTAGCAAGTAGACACACACATGGCGTTACCGCAAACCAAATTCATGACATTGCTAGGAACACTTGATCTTTTTCACCCATGTTCCTGCAGTACGAAGGCTCATTGCATTTGATTGAACAAGATTTCATATAACGTTGAGTCGTGAGTGACTGCAGTTGACATGTACTTACGATTGCATCTTCTCTGAATGAATCTCAGCTTGCAGCTGGCTCGATACGTGGCGAAGCGAATAACGTCAAAATTCTGACTCCCTGCAAGAGGAGAAAGAAGAAATATTCTTGGTTGATATTGAAAAAAGTTAATACATAGGCAAAGTACATGTATCCTGACATTTTCCTGCAGATCGCCTAGTGTAAAAAAAAAACATGTACATGTAGGACACACAATTTTGAGACGCCGTTATAATGAAATAAGATTTTAACCAGCGGAATATCCGGAGGAAGTCTTTCTGACAACATGTTTTGAGATTTGAACGGCCTGAATTATTTGTCATAACATGGCAAAAAATCGAGTTCCAGATGTTTAATGAAAATGGAGTTCCAGTTTTTTTAATTGACAACTGTGGCCGTCCATCATTTTGTAATTTCAAACCACTTCGTTTTTGGATTAAAATACTTCGTTGGTACCTGAAGCGGGATTACATGCATGAATATTTTAAAAACCAGAATGCCATTTTCCAAGTCCAAAACCTGTACACACTTTTCCTATTGTCCTATTTTCAAAACTTATAAACAAATTTATTTATTTTGAGCTGGGGAAAGCACAAGAACCATGACTGGTGATTACTCTTTTTGTGTTCTCCTCAGATTCAATAACAACTAACTTCTCATTATGAGATTGTGTTCTTTTTTTTCATAATGATTGTTTGTTGTATACGTACAGTTAAAGGTACTATCCCTTTAATGTTATCTGTGGAATTTTCATTCCGATCCAACTTTCCAAGCTCATAAATTTCAACCCAAATTACCAGTACCCTCAGCAACTGTAATCCGGCACCTCCGCCAATATCTCATTTTGATTGCTGCCATTTGTGGGAAATTCCAGCTCAATATTTAGCCAACCGCAATGCCCTATAATTGGCTATATACGGATGAATGAATAGCTAGATCGAGCCGATTGAAATCAGATATCAGAACCTGCTCCTGGTAACGATGGAGACTTTATAACTACAAAGTCTGATACAGCCGGGTCTCAACTTTCATATTTTGCCGTTTAAACCCTAGGCTTGCTTTGTGGCCAGTCTGGAGGCAGCAGCATTCCGTACAATACTTGGGGGTTAGATCTAAGAGTTGATAACGCATACTGTCCCGTCAGGATGGAACGACTGTTAGGAACTCATTGTTTGCTTCGTGCTATTCTTTGATGGAATCATCATACTCATAAATTTATAAAATTGAAGCTTGTTGATTTTGAAAGTGATCCTACTCAATGCTGCTTCCGAGAAGGCAGCTATAAAAGAAAGAAGTTGCTGTTGCTTTTTTGTTTTTGTAAGTAGACCTCCACTCATTGTTCAGTCACATACAATGTACATGTACAAAGTGCGCCGTCTCTGAAATGGCTAGTGTCAAGAGCAAACATGATACTTGTGTTCATGAGGACAAGGCATTTTCTGGGTGAAGGGCACGTCAGAGAGAAATATTAAGTCATACTCCAAGCTGTTTCAGGGGCACCAAGGCAACGACCAGCTTGGCATCAAGGCTGCTCACTCCGTTGCCTCCGGGAAGAATCAGGCCTGCAAGAAGGACTTTCAAGGTGGTTTGTTTGTTTTTTGTTTCCATGTTCTTCTCAACCACGCAACTTGGCAAAACTCCCACAAAATGGTGTCCCAAAGTTGGCAACCTGGCAACAGCCAATCTCTCTTTGGTTTTGAGCAGACATTATTTCTCACTATACATGTATGTCAATGTATGTAGTGATTTAACATACAGTAGGGGGGTCTTAATAAAAAATTTTAAAAACCACATCCCTGTGGCTACACATTGTGCGTTGTGCCACCGATTTAGTTCAACTCATTCAGTATGTTCTGCACAGCTCCGTTTTTCTTCAGCTTTATAAAACAATCTTGTTTATATCTTTATCTTGTTTATATCATTGCGGTACCCACTGCCAAAACATAAGGATTCAAACTGCCTCTAGCTACCGGGCAACCTCAATAGTCTAGTTGGTAAGACACTGCTCTAGAATTGCAAGGGTCGTGGGTTCGAGTCCCACCCGAGTAACATGCCTGTGATTTATTTTCACAGGACTCAGGAAAAGTACCGAGTATACAGTGCCAACACACATCGGTGTGTGGGTAATAAAAAAAAATATCTTGTTTGGGTCTGTATTGTGAGCTTACTCATTTCGGTGATAAGCTGTCTCCGGTCTGCCATTGCCTTGTGCTGTGCTGTAGCTTCGTCGAGAGCTTGCAACTGTCCGGTCTCATCTAAAACAGGCGGAGGCCCTGCAAGTAAAAAAAACACAAACAGGCAAACGGTTGATCAAAAAATTGGCAGTGAAAATGTTGATACATGTAGGTTGCGATTTTCTTGGACCATGTACATTGTAATAATAGGCAACCCCTCGGAGTCCAGGAAGATGTTCTCCGCAGGTAAACCAAGTAAGACACACTACATATAATATACATGTACATGGATGTGTACCACGAAAGGGAAATGTCTCTTATGATTAAATGCTGCGTTTTTGAGTATTAAAGACAAATGGATCTCAATTTAACAACTGCCTTCAGCATACATTGCATCTGACAAACACGGACACCACAGCAGTTCAAGTACCAGTACCAGTACGTGTACGAATGCCACAGAAGTAGCAAAAGAGGCGGTACCCATACACGTACATGTAGGAACATACACATCTGCAGGCTGCAGCATTCCAACGCAATAGGCCTATGTACATGTAATCCATTTACTTAATAGATGCAAATATTGACAGATTCGTGTATTATAGTGGTTACAATTATGATATTATACAAGTGACATGTGCATTTATAAAGAAGAAAAAAAGGGAAGAGATTCTTGTGGTCGTACTTGGCAACGATCACACACACTCCTGTCATTTCTGGAAAAAATAGAATTCAATCAATTAACGTCACTCAAAATGTATGATCCATCACCATCAACAGGTTGATAGTGATACATAGAGCCTAGATTTCTCTCTGCGTCTTACCCGGGCATGGTTCCACAGACAACGGTTTCCCCATCAATGCTTTTTAACGAAGAAAAAAACAGGGCCACGATCGACAAGTGCCAGAAAGATGACGAGACCTCAATGTCCGCAAGAGTGTCTTCAGTTGATACAAGTTTTGGATCCTCGATCCATCTCGATAGTGAGGGACAACTCCTAAGTCGCGTATCGGAGGCGTCCGAGGATTGTCCGGGGCTATAAAAAAAAAACCTCAAGCCCTTGCGTCCCCAAAGGGTTAAAGATGTGACGCCTTTTTTAGAGGCTATAGACTGTAAGTATGGTAAACACGCCAAGGTCTTTCCTGCTAATCGAGTCTTAATGACATGCAGTGATTTAGACTGGACACCGTTTATCACTCCGGGCAAAATGTCAAAATAAAAAAGAAACGGGCGGGATCAATAAACGACGTTGCGGGCATGCGAGGAGGAGTATCGGAATGGCGCTGAATAAATCTCAGCGATTAATTACGGAATCTTTAGACTTGTAATGAGTATACTGTGTATGGTGCATGAACATTCCACTGACTTTATTACATATTACTTGTACATCCCATGTGCATGTACAGTGTACCAAGAATTTATACGAACTTGTCTTGTCATTGAAAACACACAGTCAATAAAAGAATTCGACAAGTTTAATGTATGTGGAAGATTAACGGATCTTTCAAACTTATCGCTTATTCCGGTAACAAAGCCTGGCAACCCAACGTACACTTCACAAATAAAAAATATTCATTCCCCTTTAAAGACGATGGACACTATATGGTAATTGTCAAAGACTAGTCATAACATTTTGTGTATCTCAACATGCATAAAATAACAAACCTGTGAAAATTTGAGCTCAATCGGTCGTCGAAGTTGCGAGATAATATGAAAGAAAAAAACACCCTTGTCACACGAAAGTTGTGTGCTTTCTGATGCTTGATTTTGAGACCTCAAATTCTAAACTTGAGGTCTCGAAATCAAATTCGTGGAAAATTACTTCTTTCTCATAAGCTACGTCACTTCAGAGGGAGCCGTTTCTCACAATGTTTTATACTATCAACCTCTCCCTATTACTCGTAATCAAGAAAGGTTTTACGATGATAATTATTTTGAGTAATTACCAATAGTGTCCACTGCCTTCAAAATCTTGTCTGTAAAATGTAGGCCATTTGAACAGTATTTTTTTGTTTAAATCTCCATCCCATCATCTTATGCCTGATGGCATTACATGTCAATACAAGTTAAGAGGTCTCCAAGGTGATGAGGAGAGAGTCAGCAGGAGTGTCTCCTTGCTAAGATGTCTTGCTCTCCTCATTAAAGGCACTGGACACAGGTGGTAATTACTCAAAATAATTTTTTAGCATGAAACCTTACTTGTTACTTGGTAACGAGCAATGGAGAGCTGTTGATTCAAAACCATTGTGAGAAATGGCCCCTTCCTCCATGCTCTGAAGTAACATAGTTTTGAGAAAAAGGTATGTTCGCACTCAATTAATTAAAGACTAAAAGCTGTAAAGCCTTTTATTAGCCACCTCAAAGCACACAAATTTGTGGAACAAGGGTGTTTTTTTCTAACATTATTCTCGTACAACTTCGATGACCAATTAAGTCCAAATTTTCACAGAGTTGTTATTTTATGCATACATTTGTAGGGATACACCCCTCAAGTGAGAATCATACTTTGACAAATGATAATAATAACAAAAATAGTAAGTTTTTATATAGCGCTTTTCACACGCGAAGGGCGTCCCAAAGCGCTTCACATTATTACCTCTGGCTACTGGGCCTTAAATCATTACCAAATGTGTCCAGCATGTCCAGTGCCTTAAGCCCGGTTCATACTTCCTGCGAATGCGAAGCGAATGTTGACGTCACAAATTCGCAACAAATAATTCGCAGCAGTTGAACTCTACTCACTTGCGACTATCGCTGCGAAAGGAGGGTTGTGACGTCAAATTCGCTTCGCATTCGCATGAAGTATGAACCGGGCTTTACATACATGTAGGTTTAAAAATCACTCTGAAAATTAAAGGCAATAAAAACTTACTTGGCAAGACGTACTACATGTAGCAGCTACATTTTGATACATTTTGAGAAAGATACATTTTGAGAAAGTTTTCACATCAAAGTACTGAGGTTATGGGAAAAAAGTGTCACTTTTTATCCCCACAAAGTCGAATCTCAGAAGTAAATAGTGTATTCCTGTTGCAGATTATTCTTCCTGCGCGAACATTTAACTGCTCCATATTTTGGCACAGGATACACTGTATCTCAAAAATGCCACCACTTTTTTAAATGAAATTTTCACAGATTAGTTTTATGGTATCTCTATAAATACATGTACATCAATGTAAGATTGAAACAAATAGTGTTTCCCAATTACCAAAAGTCTACAATCCCTTTAAGACAGTAGTCCAGCCTCCTCCAAAAAAAGACTCTAGGCGAACCGTGTACTGTATAAACCTGCAGAAGCTCAATGCATCTTATTTGTTGTTTGTAGTACAGAAGGGGAAAATTGGAACATGAAGACGAGGGGATGAGAAATGGTGGGGAGGAGGAGGAGGAGTAAGATGAATCTCTATGCAGGATTTTAATGAGGTGAGGGAGGAGGAGAGGAGGCGGAGAGGAATACGACGATTAGGGGAAATGAAAAGAACGATGATGCTGGAAATTGTGATTTAAACAATAACTCGTTTCTAATGAGATATGATGGATGGAAATCAGATGGTTCAAACTGGGGGGGGGGCGGAGGAAAGACAAGATTGAGGGAAGAAAAGTGACAACAAGGAATTATTATTAAGATATGAAGGAGATGAAAAACCTACACTGTATTGACTTTTTGTGACTGTGAAGGATAAGGACAGGAAATGAGGTTTCTCATGATCAATGGCTCAGGTTATATTTAAATCCCCAGATGTTTTCTTTAAAATATATTTTTTTGTATTCAAGTTTGCCCCAAACAAGGCACTGGGTCATGTTGATGACATTGGCTATAGGAAGGAATTTCTTTAGATGAAAATAACTCAGGGAGCTAAAGGTAGATATTTGTATTCCTCTTTGAATCAGTCTTGGTTGTAGAATTGAGGAAAACATTCACCACCAGGCAAGGAGTTCCAAAGAGATGCAAGATGTGTAATAAATCCGTTTGATGGCTTTTTGTTCTACATCTCAGCAAAGCAAAAGGTATTGAACACATGGGTGAGAAAAAGGAGAAAGCCTGGTTTCTAGCCCATAGGAGGGACCAGGTCGACGGGACACACTGGCATGACTGGTTGCCTATTACCATGAGAACTTCTGTAGAAAAGATAGCTCGAGGCAGAGAGAGGCTGGCTACATACATATAATTTATCTCCGGTCTACAGTCCTCCGCCAATGCAAAGGACTATTCTTTGGGCATGTTGTGTAGGATTTTAATCATCCTATAGTAACCTCCATTGATTGAATATGGAAGCATATGGAGGCAATGTTAAAAAACAAGACATGAAATAGCAGTCTGGTACAGATCTACGCCTGCTGGCAGAGGATCACCGTATTGAAACATCTCCTCTGTCACTCAATTGACTCTGCTTGCATCTTCTTCGGTTCGTAGCAAATATCTCCGGGGCAAATTTGCACTTCGTTTTCAGCAGGCCAGGTATTAAAATGAATGGCCGGATAATAAGAAATAACAGTTAATGTTTCTATGAAATATAATGAGGATTTCTTCACCGGGCATAGAGGGTTGCGGAAGAAGATTGAATGCACGCTGTGGATGTCATGGGATCGAGTGTAGTGGAATGAAGAAGACCACAATCCAAGTTGTACATGTATATGTGCAGGTTGTTTCTCAGAAAGTACAGGGTTATGCACATGATGTACGTGTAGTGCATGTTTGTATATTCCAAAAGAAGATCAAAATTTAAAGCCCTTTTCACATGACCAGTAATTTAGCTAGGGTCCCTTGCTTAATTTTAGCATACATAGTACACATGTACACACATGTAGTTGTGAAGTTTGACAAATTTGCACTTCTTTTGAAATGACAATTTGGACTATCCATTGCCAAAGTTCCCTGTAAGTGAAATATCACATTTGCCATCCTTTATGGACAGTACAAATGTATACATAAACTTTGTCGTCCTTTTACACGAGGTGCAACTTCGCAACCTTGCTTAGATAAAGCAAGGGACCCTTGCTTAATTGCTGCCGTGTGAAAAGGGTTTTTAGACTCCAACCCACACCCTTTTATTTCCACGTAGTGTTTATATACCAAGTCCCTGTAAGTTCGTGTACCTAAAGTACGTAGAGTGTTCATGCATCTAAGGCCTTGACCTTCTAGGGGAAAAACGAGTAGGAGAACACGTATTTAATTAGTGATTTTGAGTGTCAGCAAAAATGTGTACAGTGCGTAGTGTATAAATTTCAAGCAACTTTTAATTAAAAAGACTCATTGTATGAGTCTATATTTTTGTAACAAATTGCTATCAATTCAGTGCTTAGTTTTGTGTTTTGCATTTAAAGGCTCCTGCATAACTGTACATAACATGTATGTGCTACATGAAATGTACCATAGTATGTAAACGTCTCTTATGTACATCATGTATTAGGCCAATTCAGAACTGACTCCGCGGCAGTACAGTTAATTACGATCCTATAAGCTAAAGTAGTAGTCCAGTCTAATTTCTATACCATCCGCCCTGGTAATAGTTAAAAAGCAGGACAGTTCTTTTCAGAACTGAGAAGTCTCCCGAACCTCCGATTATCTACTCCGCGGCAGTAGAATCAAGCAAGAGAACAAACTCTACGTGGCAAGTAGATACACACATGGTGTTACCGCAAACCAAATATACATTGATACCTCACCATACAATGCCTCAAATCCTATATATGTATTAGGCCTACTTATAGTATCATTATGTATGTACCGTACTGTGCTTACAAGTACCAAGCACCATGTACATGTACATGAGGTAAGGTGTTGTACATTGTAAGCTGTGATTAAATGGTCAAAATGAACTTCATGTACAGCCCAAGATCCAAGGTTTTTATATTGAAAACCTACAAGAACTCCTACTAAAACTGTTTGTACACGTACACATGAACACGCACTGAAGTACTGACAACCTGTACGTTCACCGTATTCCCTGTCTGCCTGGCATTATGCATCTGACCTATCGTCCGAACGCTTTAGTTATTAGCATATATTGAGTTTCCAATCCTTAGCAACCACCCTTTAATTCATGCACAAAACAACGCTCCTAGGTTTCTTAGGCTCTTGCGTCACTCAGTCAATTGTTTCCCGGGCAAATATCTTGCTATTGATTTACTTTAATAAAACATGTATGTAATTAGCAGAGGATGTAAAACATTTTGTAAAAATTATAATGAATGGCCTAAAAACAACTAAAAAAACAATGCACAAAACAGCACCCCTAGGTTTCTAAGGCTCTAGCGTCACTGCGTCAATTGTTTCCCGGGCAAATATCTTGCTATTGATTTACTTTAATAAAACATAGGCCTACATGTATGTAATTAGCAGAGGATGTAAAACATTTTGTAACAATTATAATGAATGGCCTAAAAACAACAAAAAAAACAATGCACAAAACAGCACCCCTAGGTTTCTAAGACTCTAGCGTCACTGCATCAATTGTTTCCCGGGCAAATATCTTGCTATTGATTTACTTTAATAAAACATGTAATTAGAAGAGGATGTCAAACATTTTGTGAAAATTCTAATGGATGGTCCATATAAAACAAAATGTATTGTACACATTGTCTGAAGTGTGTTTACTGACAAACTTCCTGCAGAGACTAAGGGAATAATTAGCGAGAAAGCTCTCAAGGAAATGAATAAATTACACAAAGACCCAGGGGATGGTGTGCAGTATAATTGCAGTTTGGGCAATTAATGAAGACAGTGTGTATTGGTTGCACATGTATAGCTTTTTTTAACTACATGTAAATGTCTTATTATTTTGTTAAAACTTAAAGGAACGTTATAGAATTGGTAAGAAACAGAAATCGTGAAGATCCCAGATTTACATTAAACTTACATGGTCTAATGATGATGATAGTAAAAAACATCCCTTGAAATATTTCTGTCTGAAATGTCATATTTGATGCAAAATAAATATTCTTATTTGCCTTTTGGAGTTTATCGCTCAGGGAGCGTTTTATTCATTTTTGTTTTTTGCATCGATGTCACGCAAAATGTGCTAATTGGTTTTTCACTACTTTCTCGTGACCCAGATGGCCGATCTATCTCAAACTCCTACAGGTTTGTCAGTTTATTTATATGGTGAATTACATAAAGTGCTTACACTGTCAGCAACTGTTTTGTTAGCAAAACCAATTCTGTAATGTTCCTTTAAATAATGGTTAAGTTGCCCATCAAGGAGTCCGAAGCAATAAATAAACAAGGGTTTAATCCAACCTTCCCATAAAGGAAAAATGTATTACTCCTGAGTACTCCTTATATTTTTTCATGATCTACATCTTGAAACATACGCTTGGAAGAGGTTGCGGATAATGGTACTGAAATCTTATCAAGCCAACTATTAAAGGGAAGGTACACACATTTGGTAAAACTCCTAAAATGAATTATCAATAAAAAACCTATTAAGTAAAATGGTCTCAGCTTTTAATAGTACAGTTTAAAGCATTTGGAACGTCTCTCAGATTGCGTATTTCAATTCTAGATTATTACTCCTGCGTGGACATAATTGCTCCGTATTTTCAGCAATACATGTATCTCAAAAACACGACCAACCTTTTTCACAGGTCAGTGTTGTTGTATTTTAAAATGTTTTGTTTTTTAGTACTGCCAAAAATAGTAACTTTAATGGCCCGACGCCGCAAATGTAGATTGAAGAGAATAAAGTCGAAACGTCAGGCCATTAACTATTTTTTTTTGCAGTATAATTTACGATAAAAAAAACAATTGCAAATGTCAAGGATCTGTGTATAATAAATACAAGGGGTACGTATAATAATTTTTATTGCGTTCTTCTAAAATGAAAGAGTTGACATTTGCATCTGACCTACATTCGTTGAGATTGTCTCGGCGTAATTTTCAGTGTGCCAGGCCTCTTAGATGCCTGCAATTGGCAGGTGGTCTTACTGACGTTCAATGTCATATCAATTTGTTATGAGTGATTAAGTTGCCTTGGGCTTTCTCTTCCACTGTTTTAATTTCATGGGAATTAGCGGGGCTAGTATTGGACCATAAATGAGAAATGGAAGTCAATTGATAAGTTTTATTTGCAAACAACTGGGACGTAGTACGCATACACATGACAATTAAGTCTTGTGTTTTATTTCGAATCGTTAGTCAAGTTTACAGAGATAAAAGGGTTCTTTAAAAATGACAGTTAAGAGGGTGTAGTATTGAAGTTAACAAAAGGAAGTTTACGTATTCCTTTTAAAGGTGTTATTTCCCTTTGGTGACGTGCTTGTAATTTTTTCTTTGTTGAAAAATACAAACAAATGTTTACACTGATTCCTCTTACTATGTACAGATGTATTGCAGTATAACCATAGCAAAGATTGTCATAATAATAATAACAATAATAACAAATTCTTTTATAGCGCATTTCACAATAACCGTATCAATGCTCTTTACATTAGTGCCCTGGTCATGGGGCCAATAACATCCCTGTAATGTTTCTCAGCTCCCGTGGGAGTATACAGCCCTGAGCTGCCTGTAAGGCGCTTGTGGCTTTTTCATACACAATATCAACCTCTACCCTCGCAGGTACCCATTTATACCCCAGGGTGAAGAGAAGCAATTATAGTAAAGTGTCTTGCTCAAGGACACAAGTGTCACGACCGGGATTCAAACCCACACTCCTGTGAATCAGCACTAGAACTTGAATTCGATGCTCTTAACCACTCGGCCATGACACTCTACAATGTAATGTACCAGGTACAATGCCTTCATTGAGGTTGTTTTTATCTAAATGTAATTAATCTTTTTTTTTATTATGCAATTTCGTCATTTACTTTTTGAGCAGCAACATCTACCTTTCAGTAGAATACTTCCTAAAGAAGATCCCAGTAAACAAGAGCTTCTGCCCAAATTACTTGCAATTCATCACCATCAAATCTAGATGAGAACCTCCAAAAGAATTTTTTTATTTTCTTAATTCCCAACTCCATTGAGCAGTCCCAAATACTTGTTTCATTATCTCCCAGACAACGACTTTGTCATTAGTTCCCCCCCAAAAAAACAAAAACAAAAAAAACTCAACAACATTTTGACGGGAGTAAAAAAAATGAAATACAAGATGAGAGTGTGGGGCCTCAGTTGCCATGCAGCAAGAATCAATGTGAATTAAATTATAAGCTCATTCCATGAAGGTATAGAAACTGTGTAGAGAGATCTCCATCCCACTCAAGAATGACCTTAAACTCACACTATTGAGTGTGGATACATAAGGCCTGCCAGCAGTGACATCAAATTGAGTGGATGGCTGTTGTGGGTTAGCATTGTAAAGAAGAACTAGCACTACACCATAGGGTGTCATGGTCGAGCGGATAAGTGCACCGAATTCAAGCTCTGGTGATTCTGTTCAGCAGAGTGTGGGTTCGAATCCCGGTCATCGCACTTGTGTCCCTGAGCAAGACACTTACATGTAACTATAATTGCTTCTCTCCACCCAGGGGTAAATGGGTACCTGTGAGGGCAGAGATGGTTTTTGTGATTGATTTAGCCGAGTAGCGCATTTGTTGCACAAGGCTGTATAGGCTACTCCCCAGGGAGCTGAGATGGTTTATTATTATTATTATTGGTTTATTAAAAATCAAACAAAGCAGCCAAAAGGCTGAATTGTGTTTAGATTTACAATATAAAAATACATTAAAACATCAAACCCAGCAAATATACTGAATGATTTAAGGCCCAGTGACCAGGGGTAATAATTTGAAGCGCTTTGGGACACCATTCGGGTGTGAAAAAGCGCTATATAAAAACTTAATATTATTATTATTACTGTCTTGACTGTACAGTGTACTCTATCATGGGAATGGCCATTTGGGGGGGGGGGGACGGGACATGTTATCATTGTCAAGACAGACCAATGTACAAGTTTGAGAATTCACACTTGACATACATTGTAGTGTACATAATGTAAACATATTACAGGTTAGTAAGTTAGTTTTGCTGTACACTTTGTGTTTTCGGCTTGCACAGCTGGCACAGAAAATGGGTGCTAAATATTTACAGCAAGCTTACTGCAGAGATTGGTGAGCATATAAAATGTAGCGTAGCATTCCTCGATACAAAACTCAGCACCCTAAAATTGGGCCCTGCAATGAGAATTATGTCTCAAAAGATATTGATCTCAATTCTCAATATTTAAATTTTAAACATTATTTTTGTATACATAGTACCAAATAAATGATACTTTTAGTGGTCCCTCATTTAATGTACACACATTTTGTTGGTTAATTTTACCCTTTGATTTTGAATTTTTTAAAAGTTACATGTGAAAGACTGCATACTATAGAAATATTTAAGAAGTGAGGGATCTAAAAAAAAAAAAAAAAAAAAAATTATGGAAGAACCATGTAAACATAAAAATTCCTAAATCAGAAATACATGTCATACATGTGAAGCATACATTTACCGTATTGTTAATTACAATGAACACTAACATACACATCGTTTACTGTGTGAATCCTAGAGTGAGTCCATGTCAATGCAACTCAGTTGATCATTGTTGATAGAAAACATACGTACGAGTAGAGGCACGAATCACATTTTATGGGTATCATGAATTGACTAGTAGAAGAAATGTGTACAGTAGTGTAGGACTGACTGCACGCCACATTCATGTACACAGAACTAGGAATACCTGTTCTGTACGGTTCATTTACGATGACAGCAACCATCACGCATGAATGAATATTACACAGCCCAAAACCTTAATCTTACATCATTAATCTTCTCCTATCCTCTTACCTGGAATGGTACAAGCAGTTGTAGTAGTAGTAACAGAACACGCAGTAGTAGTGTTACGACGCTCACGTGGCCTTACACTCCTCGAGAGTGAAATATTTAGCGTTATTTCCACACCCTCACATATGATTGTTTCGTTCACGTGTACCTCGTCCACACGGCCGTACATATAACAACGTAAACCAAATCGTCGTGGGTAATGAGGGACGTCCTTAAAATGAGAACTTCCTCAAGAGTTATAGGAAGAACATCCTCACTGAGAAAACAGCTGTCTCACGCTTGGAGAGACTGCTGTGTACATGTATGTGGTTGAAGCCGTGCAGGAGTCCAGCATGGGGGAAACGTGTACACTGCCGAGTATAACAGAGACCCGTCTTCACACACGCACGGCCATGGCAATGCAGTGCAGAAGGATAACATTATTGCATTGATTCAATCCCAATCTAACCCACACAAAATGTGTACTAGACATAAATTGTGCACAACTGTAGGAATGGTGCTGGTACACCGTTGTGTGATTACTGGAGACATGAAATGGCAGGATGCTACATGTACCCATTGATGCTTTCCTTAGTAATAGTGGGCTTGTAGTGGGTCGGGGGGGGGGGAGGGGGGAATGGATCTTAGGTGGGAAATGGTACCACGTATGATGAAGAATAGGGAAGTGGTTGTGTCAATAATATGAAAAGCAGGATGCAATATATTGATGCTTTCCTTAGTAACGATTGGCTTTGGTCTGGGGGTTTGTTATTAACGCAACTGAGCAAGGTGGACAGTGGTGTACATGTACATTGTGTGAAGGCATGAATGTATGGATGGGCTGTCCAAGAATTCTTTCTTTTAATTGATATTTAGGAAGCAATTCATTATTGCTTGGGTCTTGGAGGAAGTGGGAGGTTCATTGAGGGCTGGGGGAAGGTGTTGGAACTCAACAATGTGGATGATGGCGTGGCATGACAAGAGAGTGGGTTTGGTTAAATTTATTAGAATTTCTAGTAAATTTAACTTGTATTTATTGTCGTAGAAATAAGAGTGTAGAAATGTACAATCGAAGTACATGTACCTTTAGTTACTTTGTTTTTATGTACTCTCAAATAAAGTCAATGCAGAGCATTATATTCCTTCCTGTAAGCCAAACTGGAGAACTCGGTGAAGATGTGTGTACACATACAATGTACATAGTGTATACAAACGGTTTACCATCACAATCACACAAAGTTACAACTTCAAAATGATCAACAAATCTTGCATCAGTGCACCCAATTTCATTGAGGTGAGTCAAAAGCACAAACAACAGTAACTTTCTGCTTTAAAGGAGATTGGGCCAGGGTCACTAAGAATAACATTGCCACAGAGATTAATTACTAAATCAAATACTTCTGATCAGACATGATATTTAGTCCTTGAATAAAAAAAAAAAAATCTTATTGTCTTGAGTACAAGGATTGACCTCACAGCCTCCAATCTCAATAGATTAATCACATTTTAATTTTTCCCCCAAGGGCAAAGAATTGAAAATCAGACTACAGTGGGATGAGAAATCTCAATATCATTGTTTCCAGCTCTAGCTCATCGAGAACAGTGTCCCAAACACTATAGAGAAGTTGATTTAAAGAGTAGAAATCTCTAAATATAGACTCCTACATCTCTAGATAATAACAATTTCTAGGGCCCCTACTTTTTTCACTAGACAGACATTGAGGAGTCTGAATTCTGATACAAGCCTGAAATTTCTCCTCGCTCAATTGAACATGTCGATACATGAGTACACTAAACGTCCACCGAGGAGAGTAATGTTACACTATGCATGAATGTGTCATTACAACTCCAGAGGTTCCAGTACAACCAGCGTTCATTTTTTATGTTCATTGCATTGTGCATTGAACGTTTATGCCAGAAAAGAAAAAAATTCATTATCGTCAAACAGTGACAAACCTAAAAGGAGGGCAATAGAGGGCTCACTTCCAATCTAGCACAGTCCAGTGCTTTGCATTATTGAATTAGATTGAAAACTCTCAACTTCAGCTGGAAACCATCTGCAGTATTGTTACCTTGTAAGCCTTTTCATTTGTTTTCAGAGATACTAAATTAAAGGAACATTATAGAATAGTTTTTTGCTAGCAAATCAGTTACTGGCAGTGTGAGCACTTTATTTAATCCACCATATACATAAACTGACAAACCTGTAGACAGAGAATTGTGAAAAACTCATTACAAATTTTGCATTGCATCGTTGCCAAACTAAAAATTAATAAAACGCTCACTGAGCGATTAACTCCAAACGCGAAGTTGTATTATTTATTTCTCATCAAATATGACATTTCAGACAGAAATATTTCAAGGGATGTTTTCAACTATCATCATCATTAGATCGTGTAAGTTTTATGTAAATCTGTAATCTTCACGATTTTTGTTTCTTACCAATTCTGTAACCTTCCTTTAACATCCCACTGAAAAATACAGTTTTCCACAACATTTGCTGCTGAGTAGACAAAAGATGCTGCATTGGTAAAAATCAAGTATCAAGAAGTATTTTCATTTTTTTTTTTTAAACACTGGACACTATTGGTAATTGTCAAGTAGACCAGTCTTCTCCAGATGCATTTAACTTTAACAAGCCCGAGCTCAATTGGTCGTCAATGTTGCGAGATAATAATGAAAGAATGAACATCCTTTAAACTTGTGGAAAATCACTTCTTTCTTGAAAACTACGGTACATGTACTTCAGAGAGAGCCGTTTCTCATGATGTTTTATACTATCAACAGCTCCCCATTACTCATTACCAAGTAAGGTTTCATGCTAAAAAATATTTTGAGTAGATTACCAATAGTGTCAACTGCCTCGCAGAGTGAAAGGGCACTTGGGTAACATAGGGTAACAAAAACCTCCTGGGCCTCCCCAGGGCTGTATTTCACGGGGATAAAAAAAACACAGTGTGAAAAGAGCTTTAGTATGGTACATTTACAAGAGTTCTGTTCAGCAACTTCGGAGATTGTTTTCTTCATAAATTCTCAATGGTAGCCCTCTGGAGTTGACCCCTGAGCTTAAGATAAGAGTGTCAATCAATACTAGTGTGAAGGGGGTTTAGGGAGTGTAATGAACACTGGGTGCAGCACACATTTTGAAAGGAACAATCTGAACAGGTGAAGACTACAAAAACACAGAGGCAATACTGTAGAGGAATCCGAGGTCCCCAAACTGCCAAGGATACTTCTACCATAGAGCATTGCTCCATGCTTCTACTGACGGTCATTATCACAGGTCATTATCACAGGTCATTATCACAGGTCATTATCACAGGTCATTATCACAACAGTGGTATACGTATCACAGCACTGGTTTAAAGGGAGGGTTTACGTTTGGTAATGGTATCTCTCTTCAAATCAGTCATGTCAGTGGCACAAAAAACTTACTTGGTTTCGCTTCACTTCCAAGTAATGTTATGTGGTTACAAAATGTAAAAAGGTATCAGTTTTTATGCCCCAAAATTTGAATCTGAGTAAGCGTTACTGTCCTACACTTTCTCATAAGTGTATCATATGGACAATGATGGAATACAATCGCTCCGGATTTTCAGCGATAAATTTTCTCCACAGAACGCGATCACCTTCTGAAATGAAATTTCACATGGTACTATGCCTATAACCTACATGTGTACCAATAGGATTAAAACAATTCAACGGTTCTAAAAACCAAACGGGTATTAAAAACAGTAGACACTATTGGTAATTGTCAAAGACCAGTCTTCTCACTTGGTGTATCTCAACATATGCATGAAATAACAAACCTGTGAAAATTTGAGCTCAATTGGTCGTCGAAGTTGCGAGATAATAATGAAAGAAAAAACACCCTTGTCACACAAAGTTGTGTGCGAATAGATGGTTGATTTCGAGACCTCAAGTTCTACAATGTAAACTTGAGGGCTCGAAATCAAATTCTTGGAAAATTACTTCTTTCTCGAAAACTATGGCACTTCAGAGGGAGCCGTTTCTCACAATGTGTGATACCATCAACCTCTCCCCATTACTTGTCACCAAGTGAGGTTTTATGCTAATAATTATTTTGAGAAATTACCAATAGTGTCCACTGCCTTTAAAACAATTCAACGGTTCTGACAACCAAACAGGTATTAAAACCAAACAGGGGATACCTTTAACAGTTGAGTACAGTTGTAGAGGCTTAGTGAAGCCTGAAGGAATGAGGGTCAATTAGTAAACCTATGGGTAAACTGACAAGTTCACTGGCAGGATCCAATTTCAAGATACATCAACAGGGCACAATTCCATACAGGAGAGCTGTGCATCATTGCTTAGCATTATGTAGTCCTGTGAGCAGGATTAACACCAGTCACAAATCCTAGTGTCTAGTGAAATGGTTTGCAGTGCTTAGCTACATCATGGAGGACTCCATGGCTATGTATCCTACTCTGTGTGCTTTTAAGCAGCTAGATGAAATTGGATCCTGGTTTGACAGTTATGAAAACAGTACAATACAGTGCACACCTGTTCATCAGGCCTACCTACACGCATACACATGTAAAGGGAGATGGAGGTGTCATCTTTGCGGTCAGAAATTATTATCTCTCTGGACTTGCTGCTTCAGAGGTGTGAAGTTTTCATAAGGGTGGAACAGGCTGCATATTTACATCTAGAATGCCAAGCTTACATGTTACATGCAGAGAGGAATGAAATCCAACTCTTTTCTACATATCTTTAATGCATAGTACACCATTCATATTGTATAATTGTTCAGGCTTCGAAGTAACCTGGCGCCTCCGCGCTCGGTCCCCAATAAAAAGGCCCCAGGCCCCCTACATTTATTTCTACAATAAAACATTACACACTTTATGTTTCTGCACTAAACATGACCCCAAGAAATGTTCCTGTTCTTTCCAAAGTATTTAAATGATATTGATTATTGATTTAACTTTAAAATACTTACTTTTTGAAAAAGCAAAACAAAAAAATCCTGTCTTAAAGCCATTATACACTTTCGGTACAGAAAAAAAGTAAAGTTCACAGATTTACAAATAACTTACATGGTTTACAGAAGGCAATGGTGAAAGACTTCTCTTGAAATATTACTCCATGAAATGCTTTACTTTTTGAGAAAACATCAAAACAATATAAATTCTCGTTAACGAGAATTACGGATTTATTTGAAACACATGTCATGACACGGCGAAAACAAGGGTGGGTTTTTCCGTTGTTTTCTCCTGACTCCGATGACCGATTGAGCCTAAATTTTCACAGGTTTGTTATTTGATATAGAAGTTGTGGTACACAAAGTGTGGGCCTTGGACAACACTGTTTACCGAAAGGGTCCAATGGCTTTAAAGATTGAATTTCACACTTTTTACAAATTCCTTTCTTGCCAATTCATGGTCCAATTGGCTTAAATTGTAAACCAATTTGACCTTTGACCTCACAGGTTCACAGTTTGTATCAACCTCTTTGCTGCCACTTATAGTCCCTTGAGAATCCATCTCGGAAAGAATTCCTCAGAGCTAAGAGACCTTTGCATTTGTAATACAGGAGTGTGTTACAAAGTATGCATAACACTTGAACTTGGTTTGCCTCTTCAATCAGTTTCAGCTTTGAGGTAGAATCCAGTGCAACATAACGGCAATAAAAAAAATAAAATAAAATTCTAATTGCGATGCAATCATGCAAGATAATACGCCGTTGAAAGTGCCTAATGCAGTCAAAAAACAAAAGCCAATGGTGGGAGAAGATTTTTTTTTTTTTTTTTCATTTTGTTTTAATAGGTACAATAACAAATTGCATTATCTACATGTATGTACGTACAAAGCAAGTTCCTGCTCTGCCAACAAATATTCATCATCCAACTTTTTCTGATGAGCTTGAATGTTTGTAAAAATTCAAAAATGAAAGGTTTGTTCCCCATTTTGAAAATCGCCGGCATTTCCCCAGTGATCCTCCACTCCACTCTGTTAACAGCCCTACCCTTCTACATGATGTAAGAATGTACCTCAACATGTACCTCATTGCTTTGCAAATAAACATTAAATTTTACGATGTTTTTAAGTTCAAATCAAACCGTTTGTTCCTCATTTTGAAAAAAAACAAACCCGGCATTGCCAAGGGAGCCTCCACTCCTCTTCGTTAACCCCTACCATCCTACTGTATTTCTAAACCTCCGCGCCTTAAGTGATGACGACGAAGTGATACACACACAACACACTGCAGTTGGCCTTTTTTTTTTCTCATTTGAAAACCCACTCACAATACACCAGACCATCATGACTAATTCTCCTCTTACCTTTTTTAATCACACATGATTTAGTTACGGGGGGCGCCCGACCCCACAATAATCCTTCCCGCGGATGTGTAATTTGGCTGCGATACAAATTACATCGTCCTAAGCACCCGTCCACACCCACTCGTTTTACAACCGACTGTAATTAGGCATTGGCTCCTCTTGGGACGAGGAGGCAACGGGACGAGATGGTCCTATCCTCTTATCCTCAATGAGGGATCGTTTGGGATGAGGAGAGACGGGATGCTTCGTCACATTCTCATTTAGATTGGATCTACAATGTAGTAGATCCCATGAACTTTTTCTCATGTGCATTCTGTACACATGTCGGCTATGCAATTTACATAAAATGTGTATCCTGTGTTAGCCAGAGGGGTGTCTGGGTGTCTTGTGGACACCCTGTTTAAAATTTGATCACCATGTTTTACTTGTACATGTATTGTTGTTTTATTTGCATACATTTGAAATGTATCAACTACAGTTACATGTAGGTATCAAGTGAAAAATTGCGACACCCAGTTTGTAATTTTCCAGCAAATTTGAACACCCTTTTACCAAATCCACCGATGTCCATACACTGCGTACATGTAAATGAACGTATTTACCTGAAGCCTGCTCTATCATGTCTAATGTATAGAAACACTGATGTGGAACAAATAATTTCCCTAGCTAAAAATAACTGGTTGGCTTTACCAGTTTACAGTCTTCATTTGTAACTGCGCATACTTTTAAAAACAAAAACTTAAAAATTATCTGTTCAAATCAAACTACCAATTTCCCCAGGCCAGTACAGGCCTCGAATTACATGTAACCCACGGCACCCACAGCAAATGCAGTGGTGCCCTGTGCTTTTGCTGAGCTGCCCTTTGCAAGGGTTTTTACAAATTTACATTGTCCTCATACGTATATTTAGAAGTGGCCCTAAAATTGCCGTGTCCCTCCAAGAGTGGAAGTTCAAGGCTAGTGTATGAATTAATAATGTACGTACATCATGTATACGTACAGTGTACACTGTGTCATGACTTACATCATTTGTTTATGCACATTTTGTACTTCATTATGAAAAATTCATCACTGAACACCATGCATAAAACATTGACTTTGAAATGTTCAAAAACAAACATGACTCACTAACGTTTGCGCATCGTTCACTGCACACCACGCCACTGTAGAACTCAAGTTCATCCACAACCAAAGCGCGTAGCGATATCGCGCCTGGATGAAAAGAACGGAATCCCAAGGGTATATTCTGCGGAGTGTGACCTTTTCTTGGAGAGGGCTTGAACCGGATGTATTACAGGCTGCATTATTTATGCCCCTACTAACATTACACCTTATTTGCACAAGGTGTCCTTTCAGAAAACAAACCAAGATAAATATTATGCGGTTGTTCAATGCGCAAACACAGCTTATCATCTTATCAATTTTTCACAGTGACTTTTCTGAGCACACAATTAAGAACTGTCGTATAATATGTTTGTTAAATTTGCATCTGGGATACTGAATATTAATTTTGGTTGTTACCTACATGTATACACCGATGTGTGTTAATAGCGCTGTATACTCAGTACTTCCCCCGAGTCCTGTGAAAAAAAATATCACAGGCATGTTACTCGGGTGGGATTCTAACCCACAACCTTTTGCAATTCTAGAGCAGTGTCTTACCAACTAGACTACCGAGGTTGCCCGGTAGCTAGAGGCAGATCGAATCAGATGTTTTGGCAGCGAGTACCGCAATCAAGAACTGGTTGTAAATAAGAACCCACCAGCTTCTTTCCAGAGTTATTTATAGCCTTCTGATTTGGGCGCTAAATATTGCTTGTTATATAGAATTATTAATCTTGGAAAGTTTTTAAAAGTAGAATAATGATGTTTCACACAAATATCCATGGAAATGTGGTTTTCTTTAGCTATTCATGTTCTACTTTAAAAAAAAAAATACATTTCCAAGACAACCGTATTCATCTTACAACAACTGCTTTTATATAGCCCAAAGCACCCAAAGCAGAAGGCAATGCAAAAGCGTTTGTAACCGTTTGTTATAAAATGCATGATGGTTAGAAAGTTGTTTAAAAAGTAGAATACAATGATCCACACACATTTGCCTCGAAATAGCGTGGTTTTCCTTTTACTTTGCGAGCTAACACGGTCGGCCATTTATGGGAGACAAAAATTTGACTCCCATAAATGGCCGACCGTGTTTGTCGACGAGATAAAAGGAAAACCTCGCAATTTCGAGTGATACTTGTGTGGATCATTATATATATATTTTTTTTAATATCTTTCAAATCATATGCATCTACATACGCTTTTCAAAGACCAACTGAACCGATCCAAGGCAACATGTTCCTTTAACATGTAAATTGTACGTGTACATTTGGACTTCCAGTTTTTAAATTTCCAGCCATTTTGGACACCCTTTTATACCAGATCCTAGCTTAAACCTTGGACTAGTGTTCAAATTGTGTATGCATCATGCTACAAAAAATGTTTATTAACAGTCATGCTTACTGCATTGATGTAAATTATTCATTGCCCTCGTCGATTTTACGATATATTTTCTCTCAGTGATCATTCTGGCTAGGCTATGAATAGATGTAAATTATTCATTACCCACTATACAGTAATATATGAGCAGGTGTTAAAAAATGTATGCGATCCAATCAATTATGCATTACATGACGGTATTAACATTTCAACTAATTAACCAGGTTTGAAGTCACAGGCCTCGAAATAAACCACTGCACCTACATGTATCGCAAATGCCGTAGTGCCCTGTGCTTTTGCTGTGGTGCCCTCTACAAACAAGGTATCACATGAATTAAGGCCCAGTGACCAGGGGTTATATAATGTTGAAAGTGCTTTGAGATGCCCTCCGTAAAGCACTATCTAAAAATTGTTTAATTATTTATACGTGTACATGTACAGACACACTACCAACACAAACTTACATTTTTCTCATAGTTGTGCCCCTTACTGGAGGTAAAATTGCTGTGCCCATTTGAAGAGCGAAGTCAAGGCATGAAGTCAAATCTAGTCTGCAAACTCAAAATCCAGTTACATGTATACTGAGTCACATTATTTGTTTGGTTGCAATCTTGAATGTTATGCGTCCGATTATAAAGTGCAACGCACTTGTGTGTTGTGTTTCCCACAGCTCCCTTGTTGATGTTAGTCGAATGTTAATGTTAGTCGAATTCTTGCCTGCTGTTTCTCCGACAAGCGACAGACCGACTGGATGTGCATGCCTGGTTTTCTCAGGGATGTTATTATTAAAGGTGTAGAATCAGTCATGTCAGTGCTACAATAAAAAGGTGTTTTTTCTCTTAAAAGGGATTGGTAACCACTCTTTAAATAAATGCCACTACAATCTTTTTATTAGGACTGCAAGCCTACATTATCTCTCGATAGAACATGTAGAATGGACAAATTTGAGCAATTATGCTCTGATCGTCTTCTGGAGAAAGCTGGACTCTGATTCTGCATGCTGCCTACATGTACACTGATGATGCGGATTAGCTTGGTGATGCACAAAGTAAAAATATTTTCAACTTTTGATTTACTGTATGTGGGTTTTTTTCCGGGTACTTTCAGCAGAACCAGGGAGAGTTTTCAGCTCTGCTTACATGTTGAAATCAAACCACAGGGTGGAAGGATAAATAGTATATAGCCTCTTAAGTCATGCTTTTGGTTGAAATGAGTTCCAACATTCATGATCGCTATAAAAAAAAAAAAAATGCAGGGAGGGGAACTCAGTAGAGATGATGGCTGCATGATAAGGGGCCCGAGTGCACAGCTTATCTTTAATGAACCGGCTCAGTTGTGGGTACGAAGAGAACGTGATTAATAATGCCAGCAGCGGCTATAGAGGCTCAGGCCGTATTGTTGGATGGTTATGATGGCGTTTTGAAAGGTGCAATTATTGATATTGGAAACGCTTCTAGCGATTAGACTCGGTGGGATCATAAAAATAATCTTATCTCATATTTGCGCTGGATTAGTACACGCTGTGGTGCTGCTCGGTGGTTCGTTAGAAAGGGCGTGGATTCTTTATGGTTGCTGGGATTATTGTAAAGAAAATATTGAATCTCGTTGCAAATAATTGACTATTTTCAAACCCACTTTGAGTATAAAACGCAGAAGATGACATTGAACGAATGTGAACATTCCTGAAAAATAGCCGCTTGCGGGTGTGGATCCCCCCTTATTCAAGACCGGAAACCTCTCAGATGTTACACGTTTACACTACAACATGTATCACAATACAACACTACAGGTTTGAACAAAAGTTGGATTACATTTCTTTCTCGCTTTGGAAACTGCTAAACTTCATGAAAAATCACATGCCTGTTTTTAACACTGTTGACCGACTTTAAATCAGAGAACTTGCAAGCATGGGAGTTAAATTTATGTTCTGTTTGGAAATGACCTGGACAAAATTAACATACATTGTACACACAATTTATACAATTGTAGCATTGATCTTAATAATTGGTTTCACCTTTGAAGACCAGACTGAACAGGAATTTAAAGAATTTACACCCAAAAAGTGGACACTAGTCCACAAAATCAATTCATTTAGAGATGATTTAATTTAAAAAGCAAGGGACACTAAATAATTGTTAGAGCCTTCAAATTCAACTCAATAACCATTATTGGCACTACTGCTACTACCAGACTACAGGTACTATTCAAGAATACATTCCAAGCCTAATTGTACAATACATGGCTCATTGAGCAAGTTAGCCCCCCCCCCCCCTAATATCATTGGAGCTTACCCTACATTGTTCAGCGTACACACACTATCATAGCTTACACTAGCACACATTGTGCGCCTGTATACCATGTGTACAGTGGAGTGTGTACAAATATTTGGCCGAGGATATAAATTTTAATTTCATTCTGCAGCGCTAATAAATCTAGTTTTCATAGTGTTGACTCGACAGCAATCACACCGTGGTGCAATAGCCTGTTATGATAAAAAAGAAAATCCATAGTGCATCATGTAATGCACACATAATAAGATCAATGGGTGAACACGATCTATATTCAGGTTGAGCGTACGCTACACGTACTACGTATAGTCATTGATTGACTGAATAGAGATAGGTTCACATTTAATACAGCTGTAAGCAGAGTCCCCCTCCCCCTCCCCTACCATTTATGTCAATGTTATGGGGCCCAGCTTGATCATTCTGATGACAACTTTGCTAAAAATGTTTTTACAATAGCCGTCTTCATGCAAGGAGTCAAATTTTAAGGAGTTTACAATAAAAAAAATTGTTCTCATTTGGTGACATACTTAAAACATGTAAAATGTAGAACATGGTCTACATGTGTCATGTACATGTATTGTATTGTATTGCAATGCATGTATTGTATTTATTATCCCAACCAACGATAAACAAATGTAGCAACTCTAAACTACAGTGCGTTCAATGTGAAGGAAATTATAATTTTTTTATAGCTAAAATGGTAATGATTTTGTACTGTATAAAAAAAAATATTTAAACAAGGAAATGAGTTGACATTGTGGCATTTTATAGGCCTAATGCATTTTTTTGTTGGGTTGCTACTAGAACAATATGTCACAAGTGGAGTTTGTGTGATTCTCAGTGATTTTATTTTGCAGAAAGAGGTTGGATGCAGTTGACCAACAACGAATGGTTAGCTCAAAATTACTACACTTTGTTCAATGAGGAAAAAAGCAATATAAACCTTCAGAATCGGGACATGATCATAGGTTCACCCATTCAGTGCCGACCACAACTACTTTAATTCACAAAAAGTCTACAAACTGTCAAACAATTTTGGAGTTGGCCTAATAAGTTTAAACCAGACATTCAGATTCGGCACTTTTCAATAACTCATTGTACAAACAGCTAGCTGGAAGGGAACAGTGAAAAACTGCTTAGTTCGAAGGCAGTCTCCTACCAAAATCAGTAGCAAAACAATGAGTTGATAAAGCTTCGCCGCTCGCGCCTTTCTTTTTTCATGCGTGACATTTTGGGGGTGCCGCCGCCGCGTGCACCTTGACTAAAAGCTAGCATTATCCATGAAGCCCGGGTCATACTTCAACGACGAATGATTAGCAACAGTGCAAGTTTTTTGCTCAATGATTACACACAGCAGTGTGGACAACACTTCAAACGAACAAGAAAGAAGGCTGCCTGCGCCGCTCTTATAACATGATTTAGAATGGTGATCTCCATATTACGTGTGTCTGTGGCTGAAAACATTCTACCTCCAACTTTCTACCTCCATCCATGCTCCAACCATGGAGGAAGGAAGAGAAGGATCGAGTTTGAACGACCCGCAAAACTGCAGAGTAACCAAAGAATACCCTGACAATGCCCCTGTCTGGCCAGTGGAAAAAGATAGGAGACCTCCAGCTGGACGGCCGATTAACGAGTAGGATTAGATCTCTTTGTACAGAAGGTGTGGTACCACCACTCTGCACCGGGGCCTTCGTGTAAAGTTGAATCATTGGAGACAAGAAATTGTGAATATACTCGTTTTCATTTACCGTTTGTGGTGTTTACATGGAAATATCATAGCATATTTTTACATTTTTTGCGACTTTCCTGTCACTTGCGTGGTTGGTGTTCAATTGTGTTTTTCGATTTGGTGGGCGAAAGTGTACACAAATTTGATCAGGTCTCAAAAAAGTAGTTTTTTCTTTGTATATCCATACAAAATACGGCACCATAGTTGAGTGAAGAACCAAGTACAAGTGCGCACGCGCTAACTCACATACGCCAGGTCGCCCATTGTTTGTATAAGGTACATGTATGTTGGTGATTACGAGGTGTCATTAAACGACTGCGGTACCACAGGTTCGGCTTTTGAAGTCCCTTCGTTCGAGCTCCTTAGTTCCTTCCTCCATGCTTCAACCAACCACAAGCACCCGCCAGACCCACACAAGGCGACATGAACAACAAACAAGCAAAGACACCTTTTCACTCTTATTTTTTTTTTAAACAATAATTGATTGTAATGCTCTAGGATAACTTTCCGTATGGCGCCACCACCTTTTCACTAATTTTTACAAAAAGGGATATCTTTCAATGGCATGATGAAGAAGTGGTGGCGCCATCTGGAATCAAGCAGAACCAACTAAAGATTTATTATTGTTCAGTTTAAAACAAATGTTTTAATTATGTTTTTGTCAATTCAGACTCAGGGTCAGGGGGACTCAGAGGAACAGTTACAAAATAAATTGTATGTATGTATTATTTATTACTCGTCAATACTTTTAAAAACTAACAATTGTAACTCGTCACTCGTAATGTATGCAGAAGAAAACAAGCATAGAATAGAATAGAGCAAAATGCAAGTACACAAACTACAAGTTAGTTCAATGCCCACAACCGATATTCGTTTGGACTCTTTCTGTTCCTTGCTCTATGGTTCGGGCAAGGGCCCATCCCAGGATCACACCCCATCAAGAGAGCAAGGGACCGAACCAAGTCGACCCGATAAAAGGCCCGCCCCATCCTTCAACATTCACACCGTGTATTGCAATTTATAAAGCACGGTCGAAAACATTCTTTCCCCCGGCCCCCCGCCAGCTTTCATTTGCTTACCCATAGCGCCTCTCGGGGATTCGGTCACCTCTGGCATTACTCAGTCGTATCTCTATGAATTCCTCCAACAGGCAGACCACTTTTTGGAACAAAATATCTCTGGATAAGTGCTCAGTTCGTCTGTCAAAATCCGTGCATAATTTTGTCCAAGGTTGACTTTTACTACTACACTGTTTGTGCTTGTGCGACTAGAAAACGCTCGCTCCCTTCATCCGTCCGTGCATAAACATTGCATTACAGATTGATTATGGGCAAGCAAAGTCAGCGACACTTTCTAGTCATAGCGCCCCCTATTGTCAGGTTTTTGTTATGTTTTATGTTTTATTTATTTTTACAAATTAATAATCTGCCGAGATCGATTTTATTGTCATACGCGAGCGCACTTATTAGATCAACGCATAATGTAGAAATTGGTCTGATTGCTTTAACCAAAATCAATTAATTATTACAATAACTAAAACACGTGTATTTACAGAGCTGCCCAAATATTGCTCTTGGAGAAATAAAAGGCACAATGTTCTTATTTAGACAGGGCTATTCCCCTGATTGGGACAACGTTTTCTAAAACCAGCAGGACTATGACAAATTCCCACTTGGTGTTTCACCAGTCCCGTACATAAAGTAAAAACAATCTGTGAAATTTGCTGGGCTCAAATGGTCATCGAAGTTTCAAGAAAAAAAATTAAGACAAGCACCATTATTGAACAATGTTTGCTTCCATAGATGCCTGCAAAAGATCTCAGGCCTGAAAGTGAAGTCTTTCTCAGATTCAAATATTATAGGGGGTGCAAAATAATAAGTTCTTTCTCAAAACTTCGTTTTCAGAGGGAGCCGCTTCTTACAATTATTTATCAACAGCTCTTTATTTGCTCGTTACCAAGTAATTTCCTATGTTAAAAATATAACAGTTTGAGTAATTTACGAAACGTATGCAGTGACTTTCTTTGCCCCCCCCCCTATTCAACAATAATATTTTCGATCTGCAATGAGCACCTTTTTTTGTGAAAATTCGAAATAGCGGACCGTGTTCTGTAATTAAATTACACAAAATACTACAATTAATTGACGGGATAAAATAATATGTGAATTTTGTATTAACCTTCCGCACAGGTAGTAATTAAAAGCAGGGCATCTCTTTTTACAACTGAGAAGTCACCAAAAATCTACTCCAAGGCAGAAATAGTAAGATGTTTTCAAAAGAACATAAAACTACCCAGCAAGATCGAGAGTCCAAGATAGATTTGCTGCAAGACAATCAAAGAGAGCATAGCTCTCTTGTCCGAGTGGTGGCAATTTCGCATTTTCACTCTTTTGAGAGTGAAAATCAATCTGAATCACTTTTTCTGAGTGAAATTGGACTGAACTTCACTCTAAATCGAGTTGAAAATACCTGCCTTTTCACTCTTAAAAGAGTTGTCTGCCATGTGGCTCTTTGCGAGAGTGGTATGGCGGACAAAACGAGTGTTTTTCACTCTTTTACATTAAGAGAGTACATTAATACATCACCATGCAATGCCTCAAAATCTGAAATTCTTTTATAATAATATTTCCAACCATAAAACAAACGCTTTTTTGATGAATAATTACGGAAGATATTTAAGAAGCACATTAGGATTTATTGTATTAATTAAAATAAATTGTTTTTTTTTTCAAAACATGGCCCGCTCTTTTATAATTGTTTTTCTTTTAGAAATGCCGGCAAACCGTCCGCTGGTTGTATTTTTTATTTTATTTTATATATTTTTTTAAAATTAATTACATCCAAATCACCATTACACATAGGCGTAAGATATACTATTGGTAATTGCTCAGTGTCTTTAAGCTGGTTTTGTTGAATAACTCTTGTAAAGAGTAAAGGGACAATTCCAAACAACAAAATGAGCGATTTACAGAAGCTAAAAATCAGAGGACCAGTCAAAGAGTCTGTAAAATCCACATCCAAAGCCAAACGAGACTTATTGTCGCCACAATCAAGCTTATTGTCCTATCCTCCCCCGTAAGACAATTTTATTTTGTACAGTTGACTCTAAAATATCGGCAGAACTGTCTAACTCTGTATTACAGGAGCGTGTTCTTATATGAGAGGAAAGCACAAACAAAAGAAAAACAACCGCAGAACAAGAGATTTGGGACTTCAGTTTATATTATTCTTTATTTATAAGCAAAAATTCTTTATAACTGTGCTTTTTATAACGAGGGTTTACTGCACATGAGTTTAAATCAATCATCGGTTATTCATAAGCCATTACAATGTTAAAGTTTGCATCCGGGATTAACAATAGTATTAATTCCCTATGATTTCTTTTTCACAGAACTCCGGAAAGTAGAGTATACAGTGCTGACACACATCGGTGTATGGGTAAATCCAATATGAATATTCTTTATCACCAATGCAAATTGAACACCTATTAAAGACTCTCAGCACTGTTGGTAATTTTCAAAGACCAGTCTTCTCACTGAGTGTATCTCAACATATGCACAAAAAAAAAAACCTGTGAAAATTTGAGCTCAATTGGTCGTCGAAGTTGCGAGATAACACAGGAAGTCGTGTGCTTTCAGATGCTTGAATTCGAGACCTCAAAATCTAATTCCGAGGTCTCGAAATCAAATTCGTGGAAAATGACTTCTATCTCGAAAACTAATTCACTTCAGAGGGAGCTGTTTCTCACAATGTTTTATACTATCAAGATCTCCCGATTACTCGTAATCAAGAAAGGTTTTTATGCTAATAATTATTTTGAGTAATTACCAATAGTGTCCACTGCCTTAAACTATTTTTGTGTTTAACTATGCACTGATGTGTCTTAAACAGCGCATGAATTGGGAAAGTGAGTATACAGTGTTCCAACGCAGATCGGTGTATCGGTAAAATTATTGTACACTGACATTACTTCACTAACTGATATGAAAGTACGTCATCATAATACCTCAACACCAGGGCCCAATTTCATAGAGCTGCTAAACACACAAATTTGCTTAGCATGACATGTTTTCTTTGATAACAACAGGTTTACCAAAAACAAATTTAATTTGTTGCATATTGCTTGTTAGTGGTATTCAGCTGTTGTTTGCTTATCCAGAAAATCGTGTGTAAATAATATGGTTGGTAATCCTGTTTTCATCAAGACAGAAATTTCATGCTAAGCAAATTTTTGTGCTTAGCAGCTCTATGAAATTGGGCTCCGATCTACAACATTTTTGCACAAGAAAGGCAGAGCCAAATCTGACCAGTTTTCAAAAATCATAATTATGTTAGTCATAATTATTTAATAAAATAATTATTGGGTGTTTACTAATATTTATTATAGAAATAAATGAAAACAAAAATATTTCAGTATGAAATTCATAACTTTTTTATATTACTATTATTCTAACTTTTTAAATACCAAATTGGTTATAGATTTCGAAACATAACACCAACAAAGTAAACACCCAATAATATTGAAGTTGACCAAGATTTATGATTTAAAAACAACATGACAACCGACACTCAAAACCCAAGTGAAGCACAAAAAAACATTCTTTCCTGCTCTGAAAAAAAAAAAAAAAAAAAAAAAAAAATTGATAATTCCCAAGAGAAGCTATGCCCGTTTTACTAAAAGCACTCATGTTGGTAGCTTTCCATGGAAAGCTAATGCTTAACTGAATCTAAATATCCGAGTAAATTTAACATTCATTACAATAGACGTTACTCCTCTTAATAAATAGACATAACTCATGGGCCTGCCCAGAGCTAACAAATTTCACCTAGCACTTCGAGCAAAATACACTGTGCTCAACACAGATTTCCCCACGTTGATCAACTTCAGTGAAGATGGCCCACATACATTTATATTAAACATGAATCATTTAGTTCAACCGCTCGCCCTTGGTGGACTGAATGGGAACGCTCGGTGGCAGCAGACTTACCAGTTAAATGTCCATTAGTTCTGAGCATGCGCACATTACCGAGAACAATGGATTTTACCTGGTAAGTCTGCTGCCACCAAGTGTCCCAAAAGTCTCCCACTGGATTTAGAGTCCATCACTACAATTGGTGTAGCTACAACACTGCATACGGGACTGCATTTTTGTTTTTGAAAGGGCAAGGGCACCAAGGCATTTTCTCCTTGGTAAAAGATAACTCTGAGAGAACATTGCAAAATTCTACTGTAGCATACCATGGAGGCAATAAGCCATTTGCGTTTTAGATTCGAACATTTTCTGGTACAGTGACGAGCTTGATCACACGTTACCACTTAAAGGCAGTGGACACTATTGGTAATTAATAGCATAAAACCTCACTTGGTAACGACTAATGGGGAGAGGTTGGTAGTATAAAACATTGTGAGAAACGGCTCCCTCTGAAGTGATGTAGTTTTTGAGAAAGAAGTAATTTCCACGAATTTGATTTTGAGACCTCAAGTTTAGAATTTGAGGTCCCGAAATCAAGCATCTGAAAGCACACAACTTCGTTTGACAAGGGTGTTTTTTTCTTTCATTAATATCTCGCAACTTCGACAACCAATTGAGCTCAAATTTTCACAGGTTTGTTATTTTATGCATATGTTGAGATACACCAACTGTGAAGACTAGTCTTTGACAATTACCAATAGTGTCCACTGCCTTTAAGTTTAAATTTGAGACAGTTGCTATGTAACATAATTAGGGGCAAGCTTTTGCTTAGTTACGTAATAGAGGGTGAATCAGAGATGCCAAGTCCAGATGCCAGCTATGCGTGAGATTTTTCAAAGCTCACCCCCCCCCCAAATTTGCGCTCTGTTTGTATGGCAGCTCAAGTTGATGATTCTGATAAACTGCGAGCAATCTGAATCGGTAGTGCAAACATTGTAGATTGCATTTTTTGTACACACAAGCGCGATTTGGCAATGCATTGTCGTAAATTTTTATTTTTTTTTCCCGGTCTGGCCCCAATACGTGAGAAAATGGTTGCTGTGCGTGTGAGCGTGAGACAGAGCCCAAATGCGCGAGTCTCACGCCTATTGCGTGAGACTTGGTAGGTCTGGGAACACCAATACACAGATCTGCATGGCACGTTGGTACAAGGGTTTGCTCGTCTGGAGGTTGCTATGCAAAGGCTTGCCCTGAATAATGTGACATAGCAACTGTCTCTATAGTCAGAGGAATTCAAATCTAAGCGCTACATTGTGACGAGCCATTTGTGAGTTAGACTTGAATAATGTCTGGTACAATACCAGACATTATTCAAGTCTAACTCACAAATGGCGCGTTGCCTTTGTTGCCTCTGTGAAGTATCACGCCTTTGAACATGTACAAGTGCAGTTGACTCTGTCTGGTTTACATGCAAGCTGTGCTGCATTGGCTGGGTATTTTACTCTCGCACATGCATAACACCTGCCACAACAACTCTGCTGAGAAGTCGTCTTCGTTTGATCGGCCATGTGATAACGTCTCCTCTGTTGCAGAGCTTGATTTAGATTTACAAGAGGCTAAATCTTGTACTCAAGTATGTCCAGTACAATTATATTATAAACTGCTCACAAAAAGTAAGGAAACTTTTTTCAATCCAGTATATTTGTTATTATTTAATACTCTCTTTGTATATGGTATATATCATTGCAAAGCTGAACTGTTCCTCTTCAAAATGATACCACAGTTGCAATGATTACATGTTGCTGGACTTGACCACGTTAATGAGAATGAGACAAAGTCACAAATCAAATGTGAACAATCAAATTGACACTGTAATTCAAACAAGCAAGACAACTTACTGATCTCGATCCACTTTATTGAGACAAGAAGTTTGGTATAGAGCAAGACAACTTACTGATCTTAATACACTTTATTGATACAAGAAGTTCAGTAATGAGTGGATGATCCCGAGGCGTTGATGACAGCCTGGCACCTTCTTCTCATGCTGCACAAAAGTCTTGTGATGCGCTGATGAGGGATGGCGTTCCATTCTTCATTAAGGAACCTGGTTAGGTCAGCCACAGTTGATGTGTTGGTGGTTCTGGCGCGGACAGCGAGGCCAAGCTGGTCCCACAGATGTTCCATGGGATTCAGGTCTGGACTGTTAGCGGGCCAATCCATCTGGTGCACCCCAACATTGTTCAGGTAGTCAGTCACCAGTCGGGCTCGATGGGGGCGAGCGTTGTCATCTTGAAAGATGGCATTTTTGGTCCAAGAGTCTGCAAGTATGGGACTGCAATCGGCTGTAGAATATTGTCTTGCAAATACCCATCAAACAAGGTGTTTTTCAAGAGATGAGGGTTATTTGTTTCTGATGAGCTCACTGGTGCAAATCTTTGTGTAAACCATTAATGGTTCTGAAAAGCTTGATCGGTTTGATAATGGAGCATTACCTATTGACCATTCACAGACAACAGTAATTTTGGCACGTTTGATTTGTGACTTTGCCTCATTGTTATTCGTGTAACCAAGTTCAGCAACATGTAATCATTGCAAATGTGGTATCATTTTAAAGAGGAACAGTTCAGCTTTGCATTGATATATACCATATACAAAGAGAGTAATAAATAATAACAAATATACTGGATTGAAAAAAGTTTCCTTACTTTTTGTGAGCAGTTTAGTTGACGCTACTTGGGCCGAACTTGGCTCGAGACGTTGTAACCATGGGTTTGTCCAATGTTAGAAATTCGTCTCTGCCATCCAGACAGATCCAGGGCAGCTTGAACAGCTTGATCATGTTGTAGGTCGATGGCGTTGAGGTCGTCTATAAGCTGTGATATATAGGTGCAGCGGAGGCTTCCACCCTGTCGAAAGGGTTCAGATGGCCGGTTTTGTGGATTTACGAAAGTAGCGAGAGGCACCTCAGGTCTCCGATAAGCATGGACGATCAAACAAAGACGACTTCTCAGCAAAAATTGAGACTGAACCTATTTTGTGCGCACTGAATGCAAATTTTGGGCAGCAGTTGAAACATTCTGTGTAGCATTTTGCTCTGCTACAACTGTATACAAGGGAAATCGTTCACTGACACACCTCGGGATGGGGATTATCATATCAGACTTTCTGATTTACATTGAAACACAGCGGATTGGTACCCCTAAACCCCTACATGTAACAGACAACAACACCCTCATTGTCGTAGTCAGGGGAAAGAACCTCATCCGAGACCGAAGAAACGCTGCGTTTGGCACTGAACTCTCCAGGACTATGCCTTCCCTTTAGTTCCAATCGGCCCAGATTAATGTCACTTTGACCGCTGTCAAATCTCATGCAAGACAGTTTGGCATCAATCTGAGGTAGATCTTGAGTCGTGAGGGTTTCCAACGCCTCACTGATACTTGGGTAAAGATTTACAAAGGCTTCATCGGTCAGGGTGTGGGAAGCCTCTCTCGCTGATCGTACAGATTGTTGTACCTGCTGTGAGAGATTCGTCACAGACCATTTGTGTTCATCAAGCTTAACGCTGCGGTCTATCTGGATACCTACAATTTTGTCAATTAGACGGTTCTCATGGGCGATTAGTTCTTTTTTGACTTCATTTGCTTTGCTCTTGACGTCTTTGATGGTTCTTTCAACTGCAGAGTCAAGTTTGTCTTCAATCTTGCAGGCAATGGATGAGGACATGCTTAAATATTGTGCAATGGTTTCGAGAGGGCCAAAGAATTTTACTAAAGACTGTTTCAAGCTCGCTGAAGCTTTGGCGCAATCAATGTACTCATGTTCTGGATGACGGTGGTCAGTTTCAGAGCACTTTCGGCAAATCAACTTGGCACAAGTTGTACAATACAACTGAATGTCCTGGTCATTATGGCTGGGGCATTTTGAGCGATGTTGCTGGTTGGTTGGCTCAGTTTGTTGAATGTCAGTAACTAAGTGGTGTGACGTTGCAGAGATTCGTTGGTGTATCTTGTGACAGTTAGTGCAGATGTTTTGTTTGCAGTCGAGACAGCGTAGAGGGGCCACTTCCTTCTGGTCATCACACACTTCACAGAATGGTAGCTTGTCACAAGATGATACAACTCCCTTAGTTAGCCTGTTGAAAGTAATAACAAGTTTTTGGTATTGGATTTCGTGATCCTGAAAATAGTCTAGGGTAGGATGGGGCAAGTGGACCACTTTAGCATCATTGACTTTAAAGATAACTCAATAAAGCAGGAAACGGGTAAAACTATGTTTAATACATTTGCAAAACACAAAAAAAGCTGCAATCAATAACATTAATTAAAATTAAGAATATTAACGCATCCATAATCATCAAAAAGCGGACCACTTACCCCGTACATGGGGCAAGTGGTCTGCATAAAAATAAACTTAACCCAAGCCACCAAAGGAGCTTGGAACATTGTACTGGAATGAGTTAATTGGTGATAAACATCTCAATTGGCAATTAAAATAATCTTAGAAGCACAACTGTTAAACAAATAAAAACTGGAGTGGCACTTGCTGTTTCACAGACAAGCTTTGAGGGTGATCCCAAACAGCCGTGTTTCCCTCTTGATCTAGGCCTACTACATGTAAGTACCATTGAGATAGTTGGTCTTCCTCGTCTGTGGTGAGAGCTGTTGCTTTGTGTGCTGATGGAGCATCCACATTAGCGAGTTTCTTCAATCTTCGGGCCAATGTGGTTTTGGGGACTTCAAACAGCTTTGATGCAAGTCGCAGACTTTTCACCTCTCCACTTTTGATAGCAGCAACTGCTCTTCTCATTGAATCTGGTTCCCACATCTTTTGTGGTCCACGCTTAGTGGGTCTATATGTCCTAACCATCCTATGATAATAATAATAATAATAATAATAATAATAATAATAATAATAATAATTTTCGGGGCTAATCGTCCTTACTCGCAGCTACATGTAGAGCTGAATTGCGAAGGACGCGGCGCATTCAGCTGCCAGCCACATCAACCCATTATGACCACGGAGCACAGCCAAGATCGAAAGTGTTTGATTTTTCCTGAGGGATAGCCTTGCTCAAGGCAGTCGCATTATTCGCTCCGAAAAGACGCCGTTGCAAACCCACCCGTATACCCTGTGCGTGGTGCGTGTAATCACACCGCATGACCCACCCGTATACACACTGTCACATCGTACGACTACTGTGGGCACAAGTCATCCGCACTCGTACCACTAACCGCATGCAGAAGCCTTGTCGGGTCTGTAACTTCCGGATTTAATGTGTTTCATGAAAAAAAAATGGGGGGGCTCTCAGATATGCTAGTATGCAGCTCATGAATATCAGACAACACAGGATGTGAGGCAAATGAATTATTCATTTTGACGTCCAATCAAGCACTTCCCTTATCACGACCTTTGGACCCTATCATGCTCGCTGAGCATCCGTGGTGGAGGTGTGTGATGTAAACATGTCTCGTCTTTCGCGGGCATTATGGTAATGAGCTGACCATGGAAACTCTTCACTAATTATAGTAATGAGGTCAGTGGCTTCAACACAGACCCTAGAAGGCTGTCGGCCCGACAGCCGACGCATGCGGATAGTGTAAGGGGGCATCGTGTCGTGCGATGTTACGCACAGTGTATACGGGTGGGTTTCTATACAGCGGCGGTCTTTTTTCAGAGTGAATAATTCGACTGCCTTGAGCAAGGCTACCTGAGGGAGGAAAACCGGATAGTCTGGAAAACCCTCGTGGCACAGTCAGAGAACCAACGCACAACTCAACTCACATGGCCCCGACCGGGAATCGACACCGGGGTCACCTTGGTGAGAGGCGAGCGCTTTACGCACAAGCCAACCATGCCACCCACGGAAGATAAAAAATGATAAGGAAGATAAAAATCAGCTCATGCTATATTTCAGCGTCAAAATAGTGTACATGGGTCACAAAGACCTTATCGCAAATACTCGGTACGCACAAAAGACGTGGAAAAAGGTGCATGCTGGTCTAGCTAGCTATCAAATTTGGACACAAGCTAGACCAGCATGCAAATTGTTCGGCAGTTTGCGCTTGCGCACTGGTATATGCTAAAAAGGTCTTTTCACACATGCATACATACAGGACTGTAGCGCCCTCTAGAGTCCAACCCATCACTCATGTACCTTTCCATCAACATGGCAGCCAAGTGTGAGCGTGATTAAAAATACCATAGTTCATTATACAAGCTGAGTCCCGCTCTCATTCTCAGGGGTGAGAGTCATTACTAATGAAAAAGTCTGAAACTTGGATAAACATTCAAAGGTTTGTTGAAATAATGCCATTTCTACTGTTTGGTATTCCCCTGGGGTTATAAGGTTTCAAGGAGCTTTTGGAAACAGTATCCAAAACACTAGAGAAGTAGACAAATTGGCAGAATTTCTTCAATTGTGGAAAAAAATATTGCCTGATTTTTTTCACCAGGGTGACATAAAAAGTCTGAATTCAGCCAAAAGTCCGAACAATCTCATCCCTGCTCTCTAAATGGCAGCAGGAGGCATTACATGGTGGCAGCAGTTCAAGCTCTTACAAACACAAAAGCAAAATACAAGAGCTATTTACACAGTAGGGGCAACTGGTCCAGGAGGACTAAAGTAGTGGTCCCCTAGCGCCATGTTTTCCACGTAGAATCTTATTAGTCCAAATAAATTTGCGTTATCATTTGACTTCTTAATAAGGGAATCAATGTGTGATGAAGAGATTTTCAACGAGTGGTTTAAACCCAATGAGTGGTTTAAACCCAAATAAAATTATCAAGAACCAGGCCTCGGCGGGTTTAAACCACTAGTTGAAAACCGATTCAACACTCTTTGATTCCCATTCATAAATACTTTATCGGTCAAAAAACATCAACACTTTTTGGTCAAAAAGTAAAATAAATGCAAAAATTATAATTTTTGAATGATTTCTTTCTACACAACACCCCTCCAGCTATGAAATGGTAAAGCCCAGTCAAGGCCCTCGGGTAAACAACTCCTTATAAGGGAATGCTGTGCGCAATGCGCATATCGCGTGATGTGACACAACTGTTTCAGCCGTTGCTCTTGACCAATAGGAATGAAGAAACCGTCTTAAAAGCACAGGTGCAAGCTCGCGTGCCATGCCCATGTTTCAACACTTTTTACTGGTCATAAACAAAGGTTTATACACACCCACGTGACACGTTCTCCACCAATACAACAGGAATAGTAGTTGCGATAGCTAAACTGTCCGAGGTATTTATGAATGTACATTTACGAACTGTGAAACTGCACTCACTGAATTGGCTGTAGTTTAATTAAGACTTCCACTGAAGTTTTACTTGTTTAAGTTTTCAAACCTATGTAGCGTAGGGCCTACTACCCAGCCAGAGGCAGCCGTTTTGTTTTGTTTTTTACAAAAGAAGTGGGCTGCAAGTGCAAGGCCAAGTATTATGAATCCAAAATGGAGGGCTTACCCCCCTGTGTTCACACAAAAAACATTGCTCCTCTTTCCTTCTTAATTATTCATAAAAAAATAGACAACTCAGAAGTCTAGACTCTTCTAAGTTCTAGTGTGACTGTGACTGTGAGTCTAGACTATTCTTACTCTTTTTGGGTCCTACTACTTGCCGTCAACTCGCCGTCAACTCACTTGCGCCGTCAACTCGCCGTCAACTCCTCCAATATACATTTAAAATCCACAAAAGAAGCATAGAACTGTAAAGTATCAGCTCAAAGAGCATTCGCGGGATAACATTCCGTATGGCGCCACCACTTTTTCACTAATTTTTACAAAAAAGGATATCTCATTGAGGTAAATTAGATACTATATTATTTCATATCGAATGAAAAAAGTGGTGGCGCCATACGGAAACTTTTCCCATTCGCGTAAGTTTTAGGTCATATTTCGGAATAAAAATTGATTTTTTTTTCTCGTGAAAAAAAATTCACGAAGCCAAAAATATGTCGGCCGCCATCTTGCTTTTTCACAATGATTAGTCTTGGCCCAAGATGTCAATGATTGGTACTTTTTTTTTATCAACACAAAGTCGTTTTTGTGAATGAATTTGTACCGAAAACCATGAGAAATATGTAGTTTAGCCCCGACTTAACACTTCCGTGCCCCCTTTTTATAGATTTTTCATGTAAATTTAATGAGTTGACGGCACGAAAATGAGTTGACGGCGAGTTGACGGCAATTCGGCGAGTTGACGGCAATAGTAGGACCGCTCTTTTTACTTTTTATAGTCTTACTTATTCGTATTTACAGGTTTTTGGATTTGAGTTAGCGCTCAAAATATCCTCAAGGCAATTGCCTTTTATCATAATAAATCAGCTTTTACAAATTATTTTTCGAACCTACTTAGCTTTCATTTGGAAGCAAGCAGTGTCCATCCAGTGCATTGGTCTTCAGTTCAAGTTCAACAAGACAGGCGCCATCCATTCAATTCATCCATTCTTGGCACGTTGACGTTTGGCCAAAAACCTGCCATCCTCAAACGTCAGGTACATTAGACAATTTTCATACATTTCAAACCAGAAATTGTGCTTAAAATCCTTAAAACTTACCTTGCTCACACACTTACACTAATAAAAAGCAGAAATAGATCATGTGTTTACGGAAATCACACTGCAAATTTAGGATTCATTACCGACCGTGGTACAGGGCAAAGGTCAAATGACTCTGTTTCCCCAACAGAGGGCAGCAAATCAATTAGAACAAAAATCTCTTTTGTGGAGGGCCGAGTGGAGACAAAAATAATGTTAATATCAGTACCTTTATGGAAACTAATTTCCTATGTTCCTTACACAAGATGTTTCATTCCTTTTGAACAAATTGCTCAAAGCATAAAATCCAATGACACCTTAGCCTATTAGTATTCACATATATTTGACTGGCAAAGTTCGGTAAATAAATTAAGTGACAAACTTTTGCGCACTCACAAGCCCGAGGGAGACTTGTGCACTATAGATGGATTGCAATACGCGTCATCAAACGCCATCTTTGATACACTAACAAGGGATAAAAATGCGTGCGCAGCGCGTACACTTGGATCGGTCGGGTTAGTCTTTGAAAAGTAACCGTTTGTTATAAAATGCATATGGATAGAAAGATGTTGTAAAAGTAGAATACAATGATCCACACATACATGCTTATAAATTGCACGGTTTTCCTTTTACCTCGTCGACTAACACGGTCGGCCATTTATGCGAGTCAAATTATTGACTCCCATAAATGGCCGACCGTGTTAGTTCGCACAGTAAAAGGAAAACCACGCAATCTCAAGGCAAATTTGTGTGGATCATTGTATTCTACTTTTAAAACATCTTTCCAACCATATGCATTTTATAAAAAACGGTTACAAACCCTTTTTATAGACAAACTCGTCCGATCCGAGGCAACCTCTTCCTTTAATACATCAACGATGGCAGTCGATGACACGTATTGCAATCCATCAACTTACCAAACCATTATGCCAGTCCAAATGAGTTTTATAACACACCTCAGTCTAAAATGAAAAATAAGAAATTTTAGAAACTTAATTTTTTTATTTTAAATTAACTGTTTTAATCAACAATAACCACATGGGCAGTTAAATCAAGAGCGTTTAAACAATAAAATAAACATACTGAATTTCCCCGGATTCATTTTTTAGTTGCCGTTCACGTCAAGAGAGGGCAATAGGTGCTTACATGGCATAGGTGCTGACATAATGAGTTCATTCGAATGACAAATGTCTCCAATTGTAAAGCGCTGTTTGGTTGTAGATTTGACTTCAGTTTCAAGTCTTTTTATGTCAATCTTAGCTTCGAGTAGATTTTGCCGGAGTTTGTCACAAGTTTCGTTAAGTTGAGCGAGTTCATCTTCCAGGTGGGCCACATACGCTTGACTGACCGGTTTGTTATGGAAAGGGCGATGAAGGTAACTGTGATCGTTCTCCAGCGTCCTGTGCCTGTCATCGACTAATGCATCAATATCTTCATGTCCAACCTGAATACCGACGGATTTGTATAAAGTGTATGACAAACGTCTTGATTTCTTGGGTGGCTGTGGGCTAGAAAGGTCCGATGCTCGTTTCTTCTTTGGTGTTGCTCTTTTTTGCGTCTCAGGTGAGTTGTATCCCTTCAAGAATAAAGACGGGTGCAGATCATCGGGATAGGGCTGACCATATTTAAAATGGTTGCTGCAGACCACTGTTGTTGATTTTACTGTGAAATCTTGCCGTCTTAGAAGTCGGGTCCAAAGAGGAAAGAACTTCTCCCTGCAGGTGTGGAACCTTAGGTAACTTACATGATCTTTAATGACGTGTCTACATGTATGAAAATAAGAGGAAACATAACACAATTTTATGATTTTCTTTTTAAATAAATAACAGTTCATATTAGTGAATAAGTTTAATAAAAGTTTAGATTTTGTCTTTGGGGTGAGAGTTTTTTAGGTGATGGATTGAATGTTAGGCCTATATATCCTAAGTTTATTTATTCAGGTTCAAAATGGCAGCTTGTGTAATGGATTGTACTCCACCAGATGAGAACTATTTAAAAAAGAAAGGGAAAAGAAATGGAAGAAATTTCTGCCAAGAAATTTGAGGTCATTTTCTGTTTTCTTGGTAGTTTTGGTTTCAAGACCATTGGTGTTGCGCGGTCACACACAACCAATGTTCCGATCTATGCATGGCAAAAACTGTCGCTACATTCGTTCATTACAATCGTGTACAGTTTTCGCCGTGCATAGATCACAATTGGTTGTGTGTGACCGCGCAACACCAATGGTCTTGGAACCAAGACTATTTTCTGGGTGACTAGTGGCACATAGTCGCAGATGGATGGTCGCAGCTATTAAATCAAGTCCAGTCGCGATTACCGTTTTGCATGACAACAACAAAACTTTATAATTATAACAGAAAGTTACCTCTTTGGATATCGTCGGTCATTCTTACAGCCAAAAACAGCACAATGATCACCACCTCCCATCACTTATCAGATTATGATAAAACGTACATGCAAGAAAAAGTGACAATCAAAAATAATAACATTAGTCATTACTAACAACAGTCAGAGAATAATATGCGCGCGTGACATGACATATGTGGTTAGTATCTGCCGAGTGAGGGCGCTCTTGCTCCGATAGTAAACCCATGATGATCCTTTGCGGTTTGTAGTAATAAACCTTATCCATGACCATATAGTTATCCTTCACTTAGCTTAAGACTTAGACCAACATGGAGCTTTGCGCCTAGCCCACCTTGTTGAGCTGTTAATAATGGCTCCGCTTTAAACATCGGTCTCATCACTGTCACCATTACAGTGATGAGACCGATGATAAAAGCGAAGCCATTAATTAACAGCTCAACAAGGTGGGCTACTTTGCGCCGTGCTTACACTTACAGTTTAAGACACTCTCTTTTTTTTGGGTCCGATCTGCATATGAACTAAACCAACAATCTGACAATCTTCCCAGTCAACTCAAGGGACTCAAGGGAAGGATCCTGCCGAGTTAATTATCAACGTTAACTTACGTACTGTACTCATTGAAACATGAAGGAAGGATTTCCTATCTATGGTTGTTTGAAACAAGTAAATCTGTACAGCAAACTTAAAATGAGGACAGCTGAAGGGCTACATGTAACAACTAGTCTACCTCAAAGACCATGAGTCCATGAGCTAACTAAAGCTTAATAGCCCCACTTGCGTGGCCAAGGATAGCTAAGGATTCAGCTATCCTTGGCCACACAAAGGGGCTAACTAAAGCTGTGTGTGTGTGTGTATCCTTGATTGAACTTGAGTTTATTTCAATTAAAAATAAGAGGACGTACCTGGCAAGTCGGGACCAAATAATCAAGCAGGAAAGCGTACAGGAAAGCGGCGGGTAGGTTGTGATTCTGCAGAAGGATTGACTCGAGACCGTATACGTCGCCTGAGTCAAACTCAAAAGTTTTAACAACACAACTTGAGTCCATGACATCGACAGAACATTTGGACATAAGGAGGACATTGAGAAACGCGCACTGAACTGAAATGTCGCCCTCCATCGGCAAGTTTTTTCCCCGATCGGCCGGTGTGTGTCGCATGCAATGTCCTCTATGCAATATAATACTATCAGGAGGACATTAATGCATATGCAATAATGTTCGCCGGACGGTTTAGCATATGCAATGATATCGTGTCCACCGGACGCTGGTGCATAATGCAATTGTGTCCGCCCGGACACATTTGCATATGCAGTTCGGTCCGCCCAGTGCAAAACCGTCCTTGCAGTAAATTAAACGCCCTTGGTTGACGGAACACGTTCGCCATTTTTTACAAGCTAAGTGCATGTCATGAATGACGCGGGAAATGATTAGGCCGTTGGTTGGGTATTCGCTGCATCATAATTATTAAACGTAAATATTCATGCTGCATATACGGATAGGCTCAGTGTATGCACGCTCGCTTACGCGCGCACATACATGTACAGTCATGTACATATACCACCGGATGGTTTTTGCATAGCCCTGGACACTATTGCATATGCAAAAGTGTCCGGAGCGGACAGTATTGCATGGCGGACACAATTGCATCTAACACCAGCTGTACTGTATTCACGGCGCGGCCCAGTGTCCCTTGGGTTTTGTTTAGAAAGGGCTTGTTTAGGGGCTCTATTCCCCTAAAAGCAAAGATATCCCTTTGTGGTTATGTACCTTGGAAAACAATGGATTTCGAATGAATTTAGTCGTTCAAAACTAAATAATGTACACAATAAGCACACAAAACTCGACCATAAGTCAGTAGGGGTAACCTCTTTGAGATAAATATTAATTGAAGGTCCATGATTACTTCCCCAACGATGTTATAAATCACCCAGTTTGAACCTAGTCCTTTTTGTTTTCATCAGGACCCCACATAGTCACAGTGTGTAAGGACACTCATCTCTGTGCTGCACAAATTATATGAAATGCCTTTTCGCTATAGGTAGCTACATTATTGGAATTCTACGGACCTCTTCGTTCCCGACTCCCATGTCAACACATCGTATGAAAAAACGTGAAAGGCAGATGACACTCAAAGTAATTATTAGCATAAAACCTTTCTTGGTATAACGAGTAATGGGGAGAGGTTGATAGTATTAAACATTGTGAGAAACAGCTCCCTCTGAAGTAACTTAGTTTTCGAGAAAGAAGTAATTTTCCACGAATTTGATTTCCAGACCTCTGATCAGAATTGCCACTGACTCACACACACACATACTGGGATCGAGTATGAGTGTACCGTCCCCGCAGCTACACCGCGTTGTTACTACACACCGCGCTTAACAATTACCGTCTTGACTTTAAGACTAAGTGTCTCCCAACAAATTAACGTTCTCGTATATGAATCCACGTACAAACATATCCTTCTCCTCAAATCCCAAATTATTTTTGTCCATACCGTCTAAGACCGCCGTTTCTTGAAACAAGGGCTTTGTCACACGAGACAACTTTTACAGGCATTGAACTTGGAGGCAACCAACTGCAGTGCATGCTACACTGACTGGTAGCCCTTTGGTCATTTTTTCAAACAATGTCTCACGATTGCCAATACAAATAATGAGCATTCAAAATGAGAACGGATTGTCTTCTCTGAGTTTGCCTGGAACTGGTTGCCTGTAAATTGCCCCGTGTATCGGGCCTAAAAGCATTATACCTTAACCATGCTGCCTCCATCTTTGTCATGTTTTTTTGTATCGAATACCAATAATGAATGCTAATAATCATTTTGTTAATAGGAACCAGACTATTAATTCTTCCAGCCTCGGTTTGGTAACATTGATATAAATGGGAGAAAGTCAAGATGGCTGCACCATAATAAAGGTCTATGGGAGTGCACCCTCCTGCAAGGAAATCCACGATTTAAGGTGATGCTATAAAATGTCGCCCTTTGGCCGTTTGGTGCACATTTGCTGCGCTAATGGCAGTGCACCGTGCGTTTATCTTCAAAGCACTGCATGGAAGGAGAGACCAAGATCTAGAGGGAGGGAATGATGTACGAATCTTGCCGCAACCAAGGGTTGCTTTAATTCAATCTTACTGAAAAGCATGCAAAGTGTGACATCACAAAACAAATCACTCTGGCGATAATAACAACTGAATCTGCACTGGGTGTGCTCGATTTCACAGAGCAACAAGGGAGGTAGTGCTTTCCGCTCTACCGGCCAGGCTTCGGACTGATGATACCCAAGCCTACATCCGTATGGACTGTGAAAGGGGTAACCCTGTTTCAGCCCTAGGAGTAGGTGACAACGGCCTCTGGACAAAAATAATTGTAGCCCACACCTTGAAGTGGCCTTTAGGCCTTGTGTGTCAGGCGACTTACAAAAAAAAAATCATCGTAAGACAGTAAATTATTGTCAGTATCACCATAATAGTGATTTTTATTGTGACATCACAATATTGATTTTCAGTTAAGATCATCTTAGATCTTTGTAAGAAAGCCACTGTGGACTCTATTGAGTAAAAGTCAGTGTGCACCTTAGTAATGATCTGTTTATGGATAGTGCTTCCTCTGACATTACTTCCCTCTATAATACAAACGAAATCAAATCAAATCGTTCGTAACCCCCTTTTAATGCATCACGTGTCGACGTTCACGTGGGATTACGGTAATGAATTTACAATCCCTTCCTTGTTTTTGTACCCGTTTTGTCTGCATTTAATTATGATACCCCACTTATTGTGACGCCATTAGCGATCATTGCGCAATAGTACAGATAACATAAATCACTTGCGAAGTGGATCTATGATTTTTTTTTGTTTTGTTTTTAGTTTCCTCTTGAAATGCAACCTATCTTTATGTTTCATCAGTGGCCGTTCTCGGGAGGGGGTTTCCCCGTTTTCAATCTTTGTCGTTTTCTCTTGGTTTTCGTATCCACTGAAATGCTAGTGACGTAATCAACCAGTGACGTAATCAGTGTATTGACGTTCGCACGCCCCCGGATGTCGTAGGCTAGCCGTAAATACAGTGAAACTGCGGAGGGAAAAATCGCCTCCGCAAGACGGGGAGAGACTAGGGGAAAAATGGTCGCCATCGTGACAAAATTGAACGAGTCAAAGCGTCGCGACGACGTGAATAATTAAGGGATAAGGGTGGGGTTGGGGGGTGAACCTGTGAAAACTTGAGCTCAATTGGTCGTCGAAGTTGCGAGATAATGCTGAAGAAAAAACACACCTGTCACACGAAGTTATGTGCTTTCAGATGTTTGAATTTGAGACCTCACAAACAAACTCCGAGGTCTCGAAATCAAACTCAAATATTTTAGTGTGAAATGTCTTCTTTCTCGAAAACTACGTTACTTCAGAGGGAGCCGTTTCTCACAATATCACTTTACACTATCCCCAACGATCGTTAAAGACAGTGGACACTATTGGTAACTGTCAAAGACTAGTCTTCACAGTTGGTGTATCTCAACATTATGCATGAAATAACAAACGAATTTAATTTCAAGACCTCAGATTTAGAACTTCAGCAGCCGTCGATTTCACAAAGAGTTAGGACTCGTCTTATCTCGAGTTAGGACGAGTAACCCGTCCTAACTTAGGATTAATCTTAGGTCTGCATGCTACAGTGCAGGGTTGGGACTCGTCCTAAGTCCTAAGATTAGTCTTAAGTTAGGAAGAGTTTTGTGAAATCGACGGCTGGTCTCGAAATCAAGCATCTGAAAGCGCACAACTTCGTGTGTCAAGGGTTTTTTTTTCTTTCATTATTATCTTGCAACTTCGATGACCGATTGAACTCAAATTTTCACAAGTTTGTTATTTTATGCATATGAGATACACCGAGTAAGAAGACTGTCGTCGATTTCACAAAGAGTTAGGACTCGTCTTATCTCGAGTTAGGACGAGTTACTCGTCCTAACTTAGGATTAATCTTAAAGTCTGCATGCTACAGTGCAGGGTTGGGACTCGTCCTAAGTCCTATAAGATTAGTCTTAAGTTAGGAAGAGTTTTGTGAAATCGACGGCTGGTCTTTGACAATTACCAATAGTGTCCAGCCGTCGATTTTACAAAACTCTTCCTAACTTAAGACTAATCTTAGGACTTAGGACGAGTCCCAACCCTGCACTGTAGCATGCAGACCTTAAGATTAATCCTAAGTTAGGACGAGTAACTCGTCCTAACTCGAGATAAGACGAGTCCTAACTCTTTGTGAAATCGACGGCAGTGTCTTTAAGTGCGTTGCACAACAGAAGGGACCACCGGCTTTACGTCCCAGCAGCTTCCGTGGTTTCGAAACTTCACAAGGTACCTAAAAGAACCCTTTGTGATTCCCTGATTGCACATTTTCTCTCTCTCTCCATAACAAACTGCTCATATCACGATGATGAAATCCCCTCTGTTTCCAACCCCTCATCCAGGAATCGTTTATTTAACGCAAGTCACATGTAGGCCTATATGTTTCACAGCAACTAATATTCAAAACGTCACAATCGCCCTGTGGGTATTTTTGCTTCACTCTATCATTTATTTATTTATTGTTTACAATAATTTTTCCCCAGTTCCACTGATTTTATTTCAAACGATTCCTCTTTCAAACTACATTCCACCCACCTGACCATTTTCCCCAGGTATTTCCCCGCTAAACTTCCTCTAGTATACGTGATTTGTATTAAATGGTATTCAATCCAAAGATATAATAAAGGCCCTTTTCAAAACCACGGCTTCAGCTTTGAATTCGGCTTCAGGCTCCGTCCTCTCGTCTGAAGCCCTGAGTGCGTACGCAAAGCACGCGCAATATTGTCAAAAAATAACCGCGGGACCAATCTAGACTGAGCCGAATCAAAACCAGAAGCCGTGGTTTCGAAAAGAGCCATAGCATCCATTGACACACTCATTCAATGAGTGGACATGTTCTGTTGGGATTCCTTAATACTCGTACGTATAGGCTTTCCCTATTTAGGAAAAACAAGAACAAGACTACAAATTATGTATTTTGTTTTGTTTTTATCCCTACACTGATGTGTGGTAGCACTGCGTAATCGGTACTTTTCCAAGTTCTGTGAAAATAAAAATCACAGACATAACTCGACCTTTGTTGTTATAGAGCAGTGTCTTACCAACTAAAACCACCGAGGTAGAGGCAGTTCTAATCCTATTTTTGAGCAGCGGGCTGCAATGATTTAAATTATAGTTTGTGTAAAACAAAACAAAAATAATAATAATAATAACAGTAGGTCTAATGATTAAAAAAAAAAAAAACTGTTATCTTTGACACTGTTAAACCAGTATTTGTGGGTTCGAGTCCCAGTCGTGACACGTGTGTCCATTAAATTAAAGCAAAACACTATGTAACCTTGCCTCGTCCTTCGGATGGGACATAAAGCTGGTGGTACCGTGTGTTGTGTAACACACGTAACTTAACCCAGTGCTCTTATCGAAAAGAGAAGGGGTTCGCCCCGGTGTTCCTGGCTGTATAGCTGCTGAATGCGCCGTAGCACCTTGTAAACCCTTATAAGGTGCTGCATATAAAATTGGGTCTCAGATTTCATAACTTTCCAATTACCTATCTTTTTGTAATTTAAAGAATTGACTGAAGTGGGCGTGGAACCAAAGACCTCCGGACTAACGTGCCGGCGCTCTACCAACTGAGCTATCTAGCCCTATATTGGCGGTGTCCCTATTTTGTCACTATGATTGTTCAGGGTGCCAGTCAGAAGTCATACAACCGTTAACTGTCGTGTCAAGGGATCCTTTGTATAAGTTGATATCTGAAGCAAAAAGTCGCATCCCCTTCAGGTGATCCCCTGGCTGCCGCTTCCCAGGTTGTATCGTAATTTTGGTGTGATCCCTGGTTACATGGCAGTTATAAACGGTGTATGGCTTCTGACTCGCACCCCGAACAAAGATATTGACAAAATAGGGACACCGCCAATATAGGACTAGGTATAGCTCAGTTGGGAGAGCGGCGGCACATTAGTCCGGACGTCGTTGGTTCGAATCCGGCTAGTAAATGTTTTGTTCAACCCCCCCCAAAAAAAACAAAAACAAAAAAAAACAATAATCATTATCAAATTTACCCAGTCAGTTCCCTTGTGGTTTATAATGTATAATAATACTAATCACCTTGAGAACTTTGTTGGTAGATACGTGTGCTTCGATATTACATAAGCTTTTACATAAGCATGTGCTTTTACATAAGCATGTGCTTTTCTGAATGGAGATTCCCAGTCCATGAGTCATTCTGCCTTAAGGGTCATAGGCCATGTCGGTCGGGCCTGTCTGAGGAGAGAACTTTCTACCGTTTTCTTTAAAAACTGAACGAGTAATTAACTACAAATTAAAGTGCTTTTGGCCTAGTGGCTGTCGACCGTTAGGCTATCCGAGGATATAAAATAATTTAATAAATTATACTATGGCTCACGTCCAAATCTATATTATTTGTTTAGCCTACTGTTATTTTATGTGTTAAAAAAACAAACAAACTTCTTCAGTAAATTATCATTTAGTAAAATAAATCCGGATTGGTGTATCCAATTGTTGCATAAAATAGCGCTGTCGTCATTTGTGTTAACCCCCCCCCCAACCCCACCCCCAAGAAAAAAAACCAAATATAATAAATAGTTAACGAAAATGTACAAAATCACGGGGTCCGTTTCTCCCATTGCTGAGTACACGAAACTCAACCCACCAGTTGTGATTCTGGACCTTGGCAAATAAAAACACTTGGGCCTGAGTCATGCAATATTTGGGAATTACCCAAATGACATCATGAAGCTTCCGAATGAATAAAAAACCAACAAAAAAACAACACCTTTTTCCCGAGACAAAAGCCTGTTTGAAAACCGGAAAAGTATACGATGCGTTATACGGTACTCCACGTCCTCCCCGCCAACGCCCCCAATCTACAAATTAGCAAACTGAAACCGGAAAAGTAAGCTCATCTAACTGGTACCCCTGTTTTAGTTGGTAGACATGGTATAGAAGAACTAGCTACACCCAGGTGAAACGGATACAGGATCAATGCAGTAACTGTTGAAACAAACGGGGTATCGCATACGATTACGACGCTCGGCTATTTCTGTAGTGTGTGCCCCCCCGTTTTGTTTTCGGTTGGCATAAATACCCCTTGCACTGAAAAGAGAATCATTCAAATTCAGTTGAGCTTCAAAAGTTGGGAAAGTTGTGTCTGTGCTCGTCTAGTATCACTATTACTGCTGCACTTATCTCAACGCAAACTACACGCAACATTTCAAACATGGCATCAATCAAGGTAAGTTTGTTAATAGTATGTGCCTAACAGCTAGTTTCCCCTTCTCTGTATCACAACTCATTCATTCGGTCTGCCTAAACCCAGTGCAGGCTTGATTGTACTTCAATCTGTTTGTAAAAAAAATCGAAACTTTTCTTAATTTTTTTTATTTCAGTGTTTTTTTTTAATGCAATATCAAATTGCTTAAATCTTATGTTACACTAATTACAATCCTCTTAAGCTTTCAGAAAAAGAAAAAGAAAAATATATTAATAGTTTTGTAGAATTTATTTTTGAAAATGAGCGTGCTCAATGTACTGAGTAGATGCAGTGCATTCAATAAAACAAACATAATTGAAACACATTTACATGTATTTTATTACTATTATTTTCATTACTTATAACAAAATTCATGGACTATTTCAAACATTCAAGAAGAAGACGAAAATAAAACGACAACCAAATACAAGAGAAAGCATGTTGGGTGTATACAACCGAACCAAATTGTTATCTATATGAGCTGACGTGTTAGTTTTGGGTTGGAATCATCAATTTTTAAGTTCCAAAGAACTGTATACCAATAATTCCTCACGATGAATAACATTGTATGATTAAGAAACAACCATACATACTTAGAATAAAACTCGAATATCTGTTACAATCACTGATCAAACCTAGTAACTTTGGAAAACTGTTTTTTGAAAAGATGCTTCGATGTTTTCTCAGTTTTCTACCTAAAGCTTCAGTCGAAAAACTTCGCTACGAAACTGACAGGCAAAACTCAAATCTAACGGTTCATTATTCAGTAAACTACATGCACACAGCATAATAATGGTATATCAAGGGTTGACTCGCGCCCAGTAACACACATGTAGTCCAATGCACAGTATTCATATGCAAAAGTGTACAAGCTATTATCATGCAAAAACACCTTAGGCAATTTTTCAATTGAACACTACTTTGAACTACCTTGAAATGGTTATTGGTAAGGGTTCAATACAACGGTGGGCTCTTTATATCGTACAATGTATTACCATTGTCCAGTCAAAGATGTTCACATGTCTTTTCGAAATCAACGTCTTGGTATTGTGCCCTCACAGGCTTTAAGTGCGCTGTCCCTCTTTTTAAAGCCTAGCTTCCTACGGGTTTAGAACGTCTAACAGAGCCTAAGCCGAATCATATTAGCCGAAACCGTGGTTTCGAAAAGGGCCATTATCAAAAACTCCAGAATGATATAAAAAATACTGACCCAGACAAACTTTAGAGAAATATACCCATACGACGTTCGAGCATTTTCTTTTTGCCGAATGGAAAATCACAAACATAACCTATAAATGCATGACTCGAAATGTTCCAAATATTTTTTGCAGATCTTGCCCTCTTTCAGCCTACATTAATTTTCCATTATGGGGGACAAAATCTCCGGGGAACCAATTTTCCATGTGTTTAAATAATTGCGTAATTCACTCACAAAGTGGAAACTTGATGGGAAAACACATAAAAGGCTTTAATTTTGGAAGTTTACCTTTTAAGTTATTTAAAGATAGTATTGTGAAATGTCCTGCTTTGCTTCCGTGTGATCATTTATTGCTCTAGTATCGAGGTTCCGAAAACTTCCACTCCCTGTAGCCATTCACTTAAACCATTGAGTTAGTTTCAAGGACTTTATGCCCCTCAAAACGACTATTATGCTTCAGGAACTAGTGTCCATTTTAAACAAGAGTATCCACGCGTAGCCTGAACTTCTGACGTCACACTTCGAGGCTCGTGAATAACGCCAAAGAGTGGCCTCTAGTGTAGGTCAATTCCCGTACAGAGATTCAAGCACATGACCGCACGTGCATCTGCCGAACGTCACATCGGACCAATTATAACACAGATTATAGAAAGCTAACGTCACTGTACGTTTATAAACTTTCCACTAATCGCATTACTTTTATTTTGCTATCGCTGTTCCGCTTTCGAATGGAGCTGCCCGTGTTGTTTGGGTAATCCCCACCCAATCACAATGGACAATATTGACGGCGTTCGAACAATTGCTCATCCGTACATTTGAAAAGTGGGACAGACGCAAAGTAATAACTCAACTCGGTGATAGACTTAAACAACTTTATTCTATGTTTTTATTATACACTTCGAAAAAAAAACTTGTCACTATTACGTCATACATTTTAAGCCATACACAAACGAGATCATGTGTGTGTACGAATCGTCAACATGCTGCCACCAAACTGGTAATAATATTCCATGTATATCCGACTACACAATGATTGCTTTTATAAATCGAAAATTGGTACCAGACCATTTCCCGCCTTCAGCCTCGGTTTGGTTGTAATCACTTGGATGGGAGAACATTAAACATGGCCGCCAAAGCATATAGATCTAAGTATTTTTTTTATAAACATTGAGGATTACAACGCACACTTACATCATACGTTGACGCATTCACTGACGTAGAAAAAAACAGTTTTGAGAAACTGCAATACGAAAACGGAACATTCCAAAACAGCATGACGCCATTTAAAAACTGATCTCCTTTTGAATAATTTACAGAATAATTTGAATGATAAAGCATTGTAGAAACGCTCCATCAGAGCTAAAAAATAAATCGCTTCAGAGAGATAAATTTATTGCGATGAGTAAATCAGATTCACAATAAAACATATCCTACAAAATTACCCTTTCCTAAGAAAGATACCACTTTACAAATAATTTGCTGGTTCTTCCAGTTAGCTAATACGTGTATCCGGGCCCGAACTATTATGAAGAAATTTGATCTATGAAACCTCCATTTTAAATTTGGCTGACGTTTCATTTCTTGGGATAAAAAACAAACACTGGGATATAACGCACAACCAAAACACACAAATTACCCTTTCCTAAGAAAGATACCACTTTACAAATAATTTGCTGGTTCTTCCAGTTAGCTAATACGTGTATCCGGGCCCGAACTATTATGCAGAAATTTGATCTATGAAACCTCCAATTTAAATTTGACTGACGTTTCATTTCTTGGGATAAAAAAAAAAAGAATGGGATATAACGCACAATCAAAACACACAAATTACCCTACAAAGATACCCATTTACCAATAATTTGCTGGTTCTTCCAGTTATCTTACGTGTATCCGGGCCCGAACTATTACGAAGAAACTCCAGTGATCTATGAAACCTCAAATTTAAATTTGGCTGACGTTTTATTTTTCTTGGGATAACCACAACGATATATTGATACCTCACCATGCAATGCCTAAAATCCTATTTGGTTGGTAAACACATACAAAAAATAGAACATTAAGTTCCAAGTAAACTTCTTGTGGGATTCAAGTTTACACAATGAGTCACCAAATGGCACTTTTACGTGAGGGTCTTTCACTGGAGACTATTTATAGTGGGCAAACAAAAAGGGCAAACAAAAAGGGCAAACAAAAAGAGGGAAGAACACACAAAACGCAATGCTATAAATATAAATAATATGCGCTAAAAAATGCAGGTTGTTTTGACTGGCGCGAAAAATCTTTTCGTCGAAAGTTATTGTACGTGATGAAAAAGGCGTTTATGTATGTAATGGTTGGTCCGTTGTATCACAATTATATTTGGTTTGCGGTAACACCATGTGCGTATCTACTTGCCAGGTAGAGTTTGTTCTTAGAGAACTGTCTTTCATTTAATATTCTACTGCCGCGGAATAGAAACTCGGGGGTTCGGGAGACTTCTCAGTTCTGAAAAGAACTATCCTGTTATTAACTATTACCAGGGCGGATAGTATAGAAAATAGACTTGGACTACTTTAGCTTAAAGGATCGTAATTAACTGTACTGCCGCGGAGTCAGTTCTGAATTGGTGTCAACGTTTCGACTAGCTTGCTCTAGTCATCGTCAGGAGACTGCCAAACCATGCAGTATACATACACGTCGTAACCCGAATATCCAGTCATGCATTTATTATAGCGTGAGTGAATGCACATTCCGCGCACCTTTCCGGTAACAAAGACCGCACAATGATAGCAGCTTTGTTCGCTACGAATTCTATGCATGTTCCTGGGGACTAGAAATACACGATAAAGGCAGCCAAAGGTATACCCTTGAAAAGGGGGACTTTCCCTCGTCTGTCCCGAAACCAATAGTAGCATGTACGATAGCTATATGGCCTATAGGTTCACGGAGAGGTTTATCCTTTGTACTGAATAACAGGCTTTGCGTTCTTGCAATGGCATCGCAGCAGCGCATGATTTACAAATAGAACAAATAGCACTTTACCTAAAGTAAAACAAAAATCAAATATTATACTAAAACACATTGTCATCATAATAAAAAACATTGATATGATTAACACAAATCTCCATTTTTAATTTATGCACCGTACTGAAAGCTATAATAAACCGAGACCAGAAATGGGGTAACTCGATGACGACACCACCTCAAACAAAATCAGGCATGAAGTTAAAAACAACTGTGCATTTTTAATTGCCGCATTGAAAATCCCATGAAACGACACGTGTCAGACATACTACACTATTCACCTTTTACTGGTTGTCTGAGACTAAATATCAGTATATTGACATCTACCTTCTTTTATTACTCACTTTAGATAATCATCAGTAACGTTCTTCTGCTGACTGCACTCCTGAGTTCGATGGCAATCGTACAAGTCAACTCCAAAAGCCTTTCCTGTGCAAACAACCCCTTGATCCCGATGGACACTCTCTACCCATCAACGTCAACTCTTGCCATCCATCCAATGGATGCTTACCCACTGACTGGAGGGGCAGGCCAGGTCGCCACCCCCGTCTGCCCAACCGGTCCCCTCAGAGCCAACGGCGACTCCGCCCTCAGCAAGCGTCAACTCTGTCCGGTCGACTTCGTCACAAACTACGACCAGAACAGGATACCGGCTATTTACCAGGAGGCTCGTTGTCTTTGCTCGGGCTGTCTGGACCCTATGACAGGCCAGGAGTCCTCGCTCTACCGGTGCGAAGAGGTGAAGTACCCGGTGGCCGTACTACGAAAGCGGAGTTCTTGCTCGCAGGGCCTCCAAATGTACGAGTTGACCCATGAGGATGTCACCGTAGGATGTGCGTGCTCCCAGTTCTTTCTGTAAACTAAATTGAAACTCTCCTTACACTCGAATAAAATTATGAAGGATGCATCATACTTGTTATTTATTTTTTGGCTGGGTTTATAGAATTTCCTTCTGACGTTTTTTATTATTTATACGACATCAACAACACAATGACGATTTGACCTGGACCGGCTGATACAATAAACATTGGTTGTGTTTTGGAAATGATCTTTGACCAAATCTTTAAGGCAGTGGACACTATTGGTAATTATTCAAAATAATTATTGTCATAAAACCTTTCTTGATTCCTAGTATCGGGGAGAGGTTGGTAGTATAAAACATTGTGAGAAACAGCTCCCTCTGAAGTGACGTAGTTTTAGAGAAAGAAGTAATTCTCCACGAATTTGATTTCTAGACCTCAGATTTAAAATTTGAGGTCTCGAAATCAAGCGTCTGAAAGCACACAACTTCGTGTGACCATAGTGCAACAAGGGTGTTGTCTCTTTTATTAATATTTCGCAACTTCGACGACCGACAATTACCAATAGTGTCCAGTATTTTAACAAAAGCAACAAGAACAAATTAAGTATTTTATTTAAAACAAATAATTTGAGAGGATTCAAAGAGGATTCAACGAGGCAGAGTTTTCAGGTTTTAAAATAGTTATATTTATATTGAACTCAGAATTTGTATATTTATAATTTGAAGTTACACAAACTATATAATATTGTAAAAATGGCTGATTTATATTATGTATGTAACTTATTATTTATTTTTCAGACCCTTACTCGGGTTTATTTATTTGGATTGAAGTATTCGCCAAGATTTATTTTTAAAGTTAAACTATTCTATTTAATATTTATTAAGAACATTACAAGCACGTTGTTCAAAATTGTTGAAACTCTCAGTATGTGCTGAACGAAAATAGTAGTTCCGTTTTAAGGAACACGGTTTAATGTGCGAGATATTCTTTCTTAGTAATAATAATTAATATTAAAGGTGCTGCCTTTTATTCAGGCATGCCACGTATGAATCTTTTAGTTTGGATTGATGAAGAAATTTTCGGAAGGGACAAAAATCAGCGTTTTATTCTGGGAAAACTTGAGAAAGATTCATGTCACATAATTGTATTGTTTAGAAGTTTGATCTATAATAGGCGTTTGTAGACAGTTGGCGCAGCACTGTATTTTTCCACAAGCTTATGCTTATTTTATGGTATTATATTTATTGGTTTTACCAGCTAACACGGATGGTGTGTTTCAAAAACAGTATAATTCAAGTATTATTTATGATTTATTTTAATTATTTGCATGATCAAAGTTTTTGTAGTTTGTCGTTTGTAGTTTGTCGGTGTCAAACAACAAACTGAAAATTTTACACATTTTTTTTAAAACCGTAAGAATCAAGAAATATTTATTTTATTTATTTGCATGATCAAAGGTTTGTAGTTTAAAAAAATATGTATCGGTGGACCGCAAACTAAAACTGGACCTAGTATTTCACATGAGTGTTTTATCACTGCTTTTAGACCTAACTTAAAAAGTGTACATTTTACGCAATAATAATAGCCAGTCGTATTAAAGAAAACAAAATGTTAAGAAAAAAAAACTGCCACCGATAAAACGCCAGCTAACTTTAAGTAAATTGACAATTGGAAACAAACTACCGAAAAGGCTCGATTTCTTTTTTTTTATACTCTATAATGTCAATAATAAAACGCATAGGCCTAATTTGTGATTTTTTTTTTAATTTTCATTGTTTTAAAAATATGACCAAAAAATCGCCATCTTTCGAATGTGAAATGTAATTATATCTTATGCTATATTAATATAAACTCAGACTTTTGCAGCAATATGTAAACACAGATTTACCAAAGCCGTCTGTTATGAATTATTCATCAGATTTGTATATTAATTTGTGTGAATTAATGAAATCATAGCTTTTATAAACCTCTTATAGTTGGGTATAAACATGAAAATGTGTATTGATCAAAGTGATTTATTCATATGCATAGTTGTTTTAATCGTTTAAAAATAGTTATGTATGTAGAGTTGCGTGAAGTTTTCATCACCCTAGTAGTATAATGGTTACAGTTTAAGTGCTCTATACCTAAACTCTTTCTGGAAAGAAAAGTTTTTTTTCTGCTAGTATTTCATTCCTCATTCTATCAGATAATAGTATTTAACCAGATTTTATCCACTTGTTTTGTAATAAATCAATGAAAACGAAGACATTGCCATCGTGTTTGTGTTCAGTTCCATTTTTACTTTCATTTTCTGAGCCGTAAAATAATGAGTTTGCAAACTGTTCAGATTGCATCTTAATTAGGACCGGTTCGAGGTCACCAGACCTATGTCGATCTGCTCATTTGAGGGCGAGGCCATTTTAAATTTGGCAAAGGGCACTTCCATTGTTAACAATTAACATATTGGTGTCAAAAAGGGACACTGGATTTGTGAGAGCGATGGAGAAGTATCCACATGCATGAGGGACAGGGAGATATGGAGAAAACTCAGCCGATCGGCAGCAAATTGCGCCACAGCACCTTGTAAAACATTTCATGCATGGTGCTATCAGAATTAGGCCTCATAATTCAAAACGTAGTCCCACATCTTGCATGCAGGAAATACTGTATGTTACAGCGCCAGGAGCGTCACTGAGCGACGGACATTGTGCGCTATATAAGAAGCCACAGTTATTATTATTTGTATAGACCGAGGACACCACTCGAAATAGAAGAAGAATGGGGAAGGGAACCCTCTCACATCTTTGGGCTAAGGGGAAGGTTAGCCCTGTACACAATGGCTATGGGGTATAGATACCATTTTACACATTATGTGCTTAAAGCATAACAATAGACCTTTTCGCAAATACTGGGGCGCGCACGTAAAGCTTGGAATTAGGTGCATTGTGGTCTAGCTGGTATCCAAATTTGATCCATATCTATCCCACAATGCACCTCATTCCACAGTCTGCGCTTGCGCATTGGTATTTGCGATAAGGTCTATTGTAGGCTCTTATCTATCAAGATCATAGGGCACATAAAAGCAATTTACATGAAAAAAAGACGAGTCTTTATAACTTAACGAAAGTAGATAAAGTCACAGATTGCCAAGAAACCGTTGGAAGATTAGTTCCAAATCATTGGTCCGGCTACACGGAAAGCATTTTGATCTAGAACTTTGTTTGCTCGGGCAACATTTAGAAGAAAAAAAGAAACCCCCAATGTTCTCGCCTGATTTCCCCATGGCTCATTGTTATACACGTTAATGATGAGTCGAAATCGGGGAGCCATCAGTTCGCGCGAGAGCAGTGAGTTCGCGCGAGAGCAGTGTTGTCGGGGGAGCACTATCTCAGCGCGTGGGCCGATTTAACGATTTGTCCACAAGTCTAGGACTCCTTGAGTGCCATGGATTTGTTTTAAAAAGTACTTTCTGGGTCAAGCTTTGATTTCCCCCCCTCCGAAAGTGGTCACGTGGTATTTTTAAACTCAACTCATTATGAAAATTCAAAATGTATATGCCATATCTGTCAGCCATCTTGGACTATGTTTTTTTCAAGCCTGCGAATTGAGTGGTTGAAAGTATATCAAGTGGTTTATCAACGGAATAGTTTTAAAGTGAATTTCAAACTTTTTGTAAAAAAAAAAAAAAAAGTTTCAAGCAACACCCAACATAGAAAGTGGGGGGAATTTGGAAAGTCAAATGACGTTACTTGTTATTCATGGTGACTGGGAGTGGTCAGTTTAAAGAAAATACGAGACAAAAGTTCCTTACAAGACTATACACGACGAGCAGGATATCAAATAAAAGCTTTCTTCTTTGCATTTATATATTTTGTTATGGTGTAGCCGGCAGAATTACAGCAGCTTATTTTGCTGACAGGGTACAACATTTCCGCGTTGCACCTCTTTTTGGGTAAACTGTTCATTATATTTTTATCGGGTGTAGCCACGCCTAGCATGACAGAAAATTACTTGTCCCCAGGACCACTTTTCCGCATTACCTCATTTCGGTATTCCCCTGCGCGTAAAACAGTTGAAAGTGAAGACTGAAGATATCACGCCATTTGATGGTGTCAATGGGAGCTTTCTTCCTCCATTGTTTGTTGTACATTGTTATTGGGGTAGTCGCGCCCAGCATGACAAAAGTTTATTTTTCTACTATAGGGTAGTACATTTCCGCCTTTACCGCAATTGAGTAAACTACTCGTAAAATGGCTGAACATGAAGATATGACATGCCGTTTGTTGGTATCCAATCAACCCCATAGGATTAAACGTTTACAGGCGGGTCTGGACATAGCCAGGGTTAATATTGACGTAATCGTGACGTCAAGCCATCTTCCAGAGATGCACCAGAGCAAACTGTTTACCGTTTGACGAGTATTGTGAAAACTGGAGATGTGCTGTGTCACGCTGTAAAAGCCGAGGTTGGGTCAAGGTTTAAGAAACTGGCTGAGTTACCCCTGGACTCATTGGATGAGTTACCCCGGGACTCCTTTGCTGAGTTACCCCTGAACTCCTTGGCTGAGTTACCCCTGGACTCCTTGGCCGAGTTACCCCCTGGACTTCTTGGCTGAGTTCCACCTGGACTCCTTGGTGGAGTTCCCCCTGAACTCCTTAGCTGAGCTACCCCGGAACTCCTTGGCTGAGTTACCCCGGGACTCCTTGGCTGAGTTACCCCTGGAGTCCTTGGCTGAGTTACCCCTGAACTCCTAAGCTGAGTTACCCCAGGACTCCTTAGCCGAGTTACCCCGGGACTCATTATGTGAGTTACCACATGACTCCTTAGCTGAGTTACCCCGGGACTCCTTGGCTGAGTTACCCCAGGCCTCCTTGGCCGAGTTACCCCCATCGACTCACTGGCTGAGTTACCCCGGGACTCCTTGGCTGAGTTACCCCGGACTTCTTAGATGAGTTACCCCGAGACTCCTTTGCCTAGTTACCTAGTTGCCCAGGGAGTTAATGTGGACTCACTGGCTGAGTTACCCACGGGACTCCTTGGCTGCCCCAGCACTTCCTGGCAGAGTTGCCCCGGGACTCCTTGGCCGAGTTACCCCGGGACTTCTTTGCTATGTTGCGCCAGGATTCCCTCGCTGGATCCCCCTGACTCAGTGCAACATAAAGTCCATTAATGTCATTGATGACGACAAAAAACGGGAACCGTGAAATTTGGTTCCGAAGGTAAAGTTTTTTTCTATTGTATTTAAGCTATGTTGCGCCAGGATTCCCTCGCTGGATCCCCCTGACTCACACTCGAACTGGGCTGATATACCCATGAATCATCAAGAGATGCGAAAGGGAACTCCTAGTTGATTCATAAACCTAGGGTCTCTCCCAATGATGACTCATCTGGCCTTGCGTTTAGTCAGAAGTGCGACGTTCATGCGGGGCGTGTTTGTGTTGTGTTTAACATATTAATTTTTGGTTTTACCCATATACACCGATGTGTGTAGCACTGTATACTCAGTACTTTCCCCGAGTCCTGTGAAAAAAATCACAGGCATTTTACTCGGGTGATTTTTTTTTCACAGGACTCGGGGAAAGTACTGAGTATACAGTGCTACACACATCGGTGTATATGGGTAAAACCAAAAATTAATATTCTTTATCCCGATGCAAATTTAACATCTATTAAGTGTTTAACATACTTCGCTGAACTCAAAATGTTGTATAGTCGTTCACCCATCCTATAGGTATTAAGGCCCTTTTCGAAACCACAGATTCGGCTTTGGATTCTGCTTCAGGCTCCGTTCTCAGCCAACATGCATCGAAAAAGGCTGCTACTGTACATTTCCCTGGAACAGACAAGAACTTGGACATGACAATGACAAAATTACAATGACACGGACCAAACTACAAAATCACAATGACACAGACCAGACAAATAAATCTAAATAACTATCAAAACAATTTGATCATGGAGGTAGTGATACACTAGATCTACAAATAGGTCAATAATGTCCACCCAATTTATCTTTTATTCAAACAGTTGAAGTGTTTTCTAGGGGTGGGGTATCAGTGGGGCAAGTCAATATTATTTGTTGACAAAAGGTGACTTAATTGGTCATGAATAGTAATTCCAAATGACGCAACCCTTAGCAACGTCTGATCCTGTGGACGGTAACATAAACACAAGTGTAGGTGACTCTTCACTGAAAAGCATGCACTTTATTTGACCCATTTTCATAACAATAATAGTAATATCGAAGTCTTATATAGCGCACGTATCTACCAAACAAGGTACTCAGGGCGCTGAGTGTATACAAACTTTCAGAAATATATGTTTGCAGTGATGAATTCTGAGACCCAATTATTTAGCAGAGTTTACAGGGTGCAACGGTGCATAAAGCAGCCACAGCCAGGAACACCGGGGCGAACCCCTTCTCTTTTCGATAGGTGCACTGGGTTCTTTTACAATATGCGTTACACAACACATGGGACCAACCGCTTTACGTCCCATCCGAAGGACACAAGTGTCATGGCTGGGAATTAGAACCCACACTCTTCTGATCCGAAACACCAGAGTTTGAAATGGAGCTGCTTGGCAACAAAAAACGCTAAGCAAAAAGAGAATTGTGCTTACCATAATAAGGTTACAAGTTAAATTACCATTTGACTTGTATAAAATGTGCTTAGTACAAAGGTGTTAAGAGATATTTTTATGTTTAAGTAGCTCTGATGAAACTTGGGCCCTGAATGCACAGGCGGAATTGCAATTGCTTTCACATTGATCCTGCTGCATCCTTGGTCGTGTTCATTGTATACTATGTATACTATGTATAAATTACTACTATGATTAATATATAGACCGTTTTTATATAGCACTTTTCACGCAAAACGGGAACCGGGGAATTTGGTTCCGAAGGTAAAGTTTTTTTATTTTAAATAAAGCAAAAAGAAAAACAACCGCTGTCATTATTTACCTTTTATTATACATATATATATCTATTGTTTATTGTGAACTCCCTTTTTTGCACGTACGGTTAAACAACCGTACAGGTAACACCCGATATCCGTAGTGAAACATCAAGTCCATTAATGTTATTGATGACGACATAAAACGGGAACCGCGAAATTTGGTTCCGAAGATCGGTGGTCATCAAGTGCTATTGGAGGGGGGGGGGGGGGGGGGGGTAAGGGACAATGGACAACGACATCGACCTGCGTCATTGTTCTACAGACACGGGTAACAATAACAACATAATTAATTGATTGATTTACCGTGTTGTTCTAAAAAGGAACTGGTCCCCATTTCTATGAGGAAGAGTTACTACTTTAAACAATACAAATGACGGTAGGATTAGTAAAAAGCTTGCATTAAATAACAGCTCCCAAATATGCCATTCCTGTTAGCGTGGAGACGAGGGCCCAATTTTCTAAAGCAGTTGCGCAAACAGTACTGCTTAACAAAATTCTCTACTAAGTAAAAAAAAAAAAAAAAAGTGGGGCATCTGTCGCAACAATACTTCATGAAATGTGATCTTTTGGTCTGTTTTTGCTGAGCATGATTTTCTTGTGGTTAGCAGATAACTTTTTTGTGGTTAGCAGATAGTTGTGCTTACAGGCTTTATCGAAATTGGGCCTGTGTCCAGTGTAAAGCCCAAAGCCACTGCCAAAATATCAAAGGCCGGTCAAGGGCAGCGAATCGTGTCGCCATTAAAAAGAAAAGAAACGGAACTATACGAAAGGCGGAACCAAAAGTCGCACGCCAACCAGGGCAGACGACCAGTCCACGCCAACCTGTACTAGTCCACATCTTTGACAGCGAATCGTGACGCAGTTAAACGGAAGAGACGATCGTCTAAACCAAAGTTCAAAACCCAGCCAGGACAGAAGGTCAGTCCACACCTATTGAGGAACTGCACGGTGAACTGTCGCGTCAATTAGTATGGACAAACGATAGCAAAGCCAAACCTTGCAAGCTTTCAAAACAGAGGATTATTTGTCTCTTTTTAAGTGTATCATTATATTGATTTGCTCAATAATTGTTTTTTCTTCACACATGACCACGTCGAGAGATTTGTTAATCGAGAGGGGAACTAAATAAGAAAGCATGGAGGAAACCCCTGGAAAATGATGTAAAGATACACTGTTTGTTTCTGTTCTGAATGCTCATGGCATTTCAAAAGGATATAATGGGAGTACATGCATAAGTTAACGGATATGCATGGACCGTCCACATGATTATTGGTGAATTGAAGTTATACTTAAACGTTGAGTTACCAACCACCGGTTCTTTTCAGAAACAGCACTTCTACTAATTTACTAATGGTGCTACCACAAACCATACCTAGTTATACCCCACTATGCCAAGATTCAAATCCAACTTGAAGTTACTTTCACCAATATTGTTATCCCATATTTCTCTTACATTTTTTTGTACCACTGAATGCAACGGGAGATTATTCTGAAATGGAACATTAGAACGAAAAGAATCGATTCCACGTCCAAATAGATTTAGTGTCAGTTTCAAAGAAAGACACAACTTTCACGTCCGAATGTTTGTGGGTCCCTTGCCCAAGTAACCCCCCCCCCCCCAAAAAAAAAAGAGGAAAGAATTGGTTCAAAGGTGCTGCTGATTAATAATTAATGTTTTATTAAAATAACTACTTAAATAAATAAGTTATAAGCTTACTATTAAATAGAAAGATAACTAATTAAATTACTTAATAAATAAAGTTGTCTTTTTGCACGTTATGGTATAATTTCACCGATTTTCACGGAAGGGACGGGCTTGTCAAAAATGCGTAGAAAGAATGATTCGAGACTGTGAATTTAAAAAGGGTGCTGAATTGGAAACTGGAAGCTCTGTATAGTATCAAAATGTTCTTTTGCAGGCGTGAAACCTTATAGTATCAAAAACAAAATTTAAAATAATAAACTAATTCATCTCAATAATAAGTTAAATTTGCCCGTCTCTTCGTGAAAACACAACATACAATTACGTAGACGAATGCCCATCTACTAATTAGTGTAAAATAAGAAAAAGGAAGTGTGTTGAATCGGTTTTCAACTAGTGGTTTAAACCCGCCGAGGCCTGGTTATCAAGAACCAGGCCTCGTTGGGATTAAACCACTAGTTGAAAACCTCTTCACCACACATTGATTCCCTTATTTAATAAATAAATGTAACCAAATATAATTAGCACTATAAAGTAAAATTAAATCTATTAATTTAGGTTCCCACAGGGAACATTGTCTGCCACATAGTGGAGTACGTTACTTCTGCTTCATTATAAATGAATTGGTTTTTATACTTGGTTGCAAATACACATTATTCCGACCAACCTCCTTCCAAACTTCAGCCGCCGAATTGAAATTTACTTGAAGAAAACATTTCCATAAAAATAAATAAAACTACATAATAAATTACCGATCAACTTCCTTCCAAATTTTAGCTGCTGGTTTGAAAATTACTTGGACGAAAGTGTTTAAGTTTTATTGAGAAACTAGATAATGCTTTAAAGGCAGTGGACACTTTTGGTAATTGTCTCAACATATGCATAAAGTAACAAACCTGTGAAAATTTGAGCTCAATCGGTCGTCGAAGTTGCGAGATAATAATGAAAGAACAAACACCCTTGTCGTACGAAGTTGTGTGCTTTCTGATGCTTGGTTTCGAGACCCTCAAACTCTAAACTTGAGGTCTCGAAATCAAATTCGTGGAAACTTACATCTTTCTCGAAAACTACGTCACTTCAGAGGGAGCTGTTTCTCACATTGTTTTATACTATCAACCTCTCCCCATTACTCGTAATCAAGAAAGGTTTTATGATGATAATATTTTGATTACCAATAGTGTCCACTGCCTTAAAAACATTAGGAAGTTACACTTAATGGTTGTTACATCCGTAATCAGTTTGTAGTTTCCAGGCTTCCCATCATACAACCAATCTAAAAATTCTACAATCCCTCTTTATACATATATCATTAAAGTACTATTTGCTAGAATCAGATCATTAACACTACACATTATCAATTATCGATTATTTCAGACATATGACGCTCCGGCCATCTTCCTTTCTTACATTATATTAGATGCAATCAAAACGAGGCCAGAAGGGAGGTTATAGTCTGGTCCATTTTCCTCACTCTGTGCTTGGTCTACCCGATGATATCAGGAGCACGATTGCTTTGGAAGACAGGTCTCATGCACGCACACCCCACAGTGACGCTCTCATACTCTTGGTGGTAGTTGGACACGCCATTGACACATTCGCCACGTCTAAGAACCGGTAACTGGTACTTAATCGCCGTGCAGCTCAGATCTGGCCGGGGTTCG